>NC_142932.1:52424353-52459353 GCF_046866305.1 Octopus bimaculoides | reverse complement strand
CAGAAAACACCATAGACCTAATCATGTACTCCCGCTATCTGGATGGTATGAACATAGTAGCCAAAATACCCATACAAGACAATCCTGATGATCTAGAAGCTAACACTATGGAGAACATCTACCAGTGTCTATACACTGGTGGATAGACTACCCTAACAAGCACCTGAACTTTAATACACTGGTGGATAGACTACTCTTACAAGCACCCCAACTATAAGTTACCTGTTTTAGACACGGAACTCTGGCTAGAAACTAAGAATAGTAAGGTCCAGATCCTTCACTCCTATTATGTCAGACTCATGGCCTGTTAGTACTTTGTTCACAAGAACGCAACTATCGCCGACAACGCCATGTTCAACATTCTTATAGTTGACTTGATGAGAGTGATGAGGAATGTGTCTTGCATGTGCGACACTATGAATTGGAAAGGCGCATACAACACTTCATCCACCGCCTGCAGTTCTCTGGCTACAACCAAAGAGACAGGATTAGAGTGTACAAAGGAGCCAGGACTAACTACAACGCCATCATAGAGAGTGAATGTAAGGATATCTGCCTGCCAAACAGGAGTAAATCCTGGAACAGCTCAGAAAAGATCAGAAATAAGATAAATAAAGCCAACTCATAGTATGATAATGAAAAGATACCAGTGTGTCATATTCGTTGATGCTACCCCTGGCGGCGAACTAGCATACCTTTTCAGAAAATCATTAAGTAAGGCCAATCTACGGATTAAAGTAGTAGAAATGCTTGATGACCCTATAAAATCCCTGATCTGTAGAACTTATGTCTTTGATAAGTCCCCATGCACAGAGAGCAATTGCATTGTATGTAGAATGAACCCACGGGTTAACTGTAAGTTTAGGAATGTAGTATGTAGCTTACGATGTACTGAGGAACGGTGCAGCAACATGGCAACTACTTATATTGAAGAGACTGCACGCATCATAGGAGAGCGTATAGGTGGACACTGGTGAGGGTTCAAAGAAGAAAAAGGCTCGTCAGTGCTCTACCAACATGCTGAAGTAGAACATAGAAGCCCGATCAATAGCATAATGTTTAAAGTATTATCGACGCATAGAACTGACACGAAACTTAAACAGATCATAGAGGCGACACACATAGCAATAGACAGACCGAGCCTCAATAGAAAACATGAATGGAACAATAAAACCCACCACCACACCACACAACACAGATACAAACAGGGTAACACACACACAATGGATATATATGCACATACCTGTGATAAATATAAGAAATAGATAAATTAATAAATGAATATATTATCACATACCTGTGATAAATATAAGAAACAGGGATATATAAAAAAAATATATAAATAACTAAATAAAGCCTCTATATAAAGGGCACTGAAACAAAGAATGTAGGAAGCGAACCCATATACACACACAAACACACATACAATAACTTCGCAGACGGCCGCAACAATATCAAGAACACGAATTACAACGACAACAGTATCAGCAATGACAACCATTGCGACGACGACGACGACGATAACAACAACAACAACAACAACAACAACAACAACAATAACGATGGCAACAGCGTGGATGAACACATAAACACTGAGAAATACAGGAACTATACCAAATTTCGGGTCCTAGGACAGCAGCAGCGACAATGGGGGCAGGGAAAGGGCTAAAAAGAAGGTCGTAGAGCTATTAAGATCAATGACATACACATATGTACATACACATACACACATATACACACATGTAAGCATACACACATGTAAGCATACACACACACAAACACTGACGCAAACGCATGCGCATATGATGATACATATAGAAGAACAGAATCAAATAAAGGGAGTAAGAACCCACATGAAGGCGGAAAGTGTCGCTGAAGAGGTTACAGATGTGTGACGAAAGATTTCCAGACAATGAACATGAGTTACAATAAGAACAGTAATGAACGAGTGAAGAACGAATATATAGTGCGTATGTTTATTTGGCCAAAAAAAATGACCATCCCGAAGTAGAACAATATATATTGGATCATCCCACAAATAATGCAGTTTTCTCAAATGCATGAACTAAAAGTCGGAAGGGGACAGGATAAACTACATGCATTAACTTGATATAAAAGCAGGTAGTGATTTTACCTTATCCTTATTCTCAGTGCCAGCTTTGAAGAGTGCAGTTCGATTTTAACAGATATTTTTTCAAAGCTACTATGGAAGTGACCAAAGGAGCATATTCGGAATATTTTGCTTTATGAGTTCAATAAAAGCAACAACACAACGGAAAGTGCAAGGAATATTAATGCTGTATATGGGGATCGGACAATAAGCGTAAGCCAGTGTCAATGGTGGTTCCAGAAATTCCGTGTCGGAAACTACAGTCTAGTAGACGAGCCTCGTCCTGGAAGATCTGCATAGCTCGATTAGGCCGTCCGACAAACCCTGTGGGAATAAAATCCCATCGTAACTGTTGAGGAACTAGCAGAGAAGCTTTCATTTGGTCATTCAACTAGTCATTCATGTCAGCTCCAGAAGAAAAACGACCATCCTTGGTTCTAAGACGAAAGGTGTTCTTCCATCAGGATAATGTTCGGCCATATACAGAGGATGACATTCCAAAGGAGGGAGCAGTTTGAATGGGAAACGATTCCCTACCCACCATATTCGCCGCATATTAGCCCAACTGATTAGCATTTATTCTACGGTCTTCAAAGTCATTCGGACGGAAAAAAATATAAATTCTGTAGACGAGGGCAGAACAGTACTGGAGAAGTATTTATCATCACAGACAAGTGAATTTGGGAAGAGGGACCTTGGAAGTATACCAGGTAGATGGAAGAGCATTGTAGAAAATGAAACAGAATATATTTTAGATTAAACAAGAATTTCGTTTATCTTATTTTTGAAAAAAATAAAGACGTATAAAAAAACGCATTATGTATGATATATATATATATATATATATATATATATATATATATATATATATATATATAAATATATATATATATATATATATACTACATATGTGGAAAATCGGTGTATGTTTGTTTGTTGCGTTGTTAGCTAACTCCTCCTACATCGTTTTATTAATTTTGATGAAACTTGACACGTGAGTAGAAGTCGTGACATACTTAGATTGTTGAAAAAATCGATAATGGGGCCCCTCTAATGGATCCTTCTATCTACTACATATTAATAATATCTTATTTAAACAACCCAAGGGAAATAACCCATACCACCTGCAGTTTTTAGCAAAGCTATCAATATTTGATTCTCACGATACGCCGACCTAATTCTGCATTTCACTACTCATAATTTTGAACTGCTAAACATTACTATTGCACTTCGTTAATTTGAATCTTAAACCTTAAATACTTCATTCATACATTTCTATACATACATACTTTTTGAATACACATTGCTCCAATAATTCTGCATTTTTACAGTTACCCTTTTTCCATGACAGTAGATAATTTTTTTTATTCCGCAATGTATTTGTGGTGGCTTCATGCAGGCATAGCGTGGATTCGATCCTTGATTGCCAAATTTCACTTAATTCTCACGGTAAAACAATAGTTTTTCTGTAAATGACAGCAGTTGTACATTTTACAGATGCCTTCGCTAAGCAGAATAATGTCTTTGCCACTTGACCCTTCTAACGTCTTCTAGGCCACCACTGGCTGGAATGGAGATAACAGACCTCCAACGAAATCATTTGTTCTCAACAATATGTCTATCCTTCAGGCTGCTTTTCGATAGTTATAAAAACAAGAACTCCGTAAGCTAAAGGCAGTTACTGAGAGCGACCATCAGTGAGTGTGAACACTTCATTCATATATTTATATAACGTGTCTCACAAACCTCCAGCAATCTTTCTCACCAACCTCCAAAACCTCTCACGCGAACCTCCAACAATTTCTCCTTCCTCCAGCTGACAGTTTTTTGCACTTTTTCGTGATGGAAAATACACCTTTTGTGGCAGATATAAACGAATAAGGTATTTCAATAGAACATCTTTATCCCCGGGAATTACCGGGTACACCAGCTAGTACACACACACACACACACACACACACACACACACACACACACACACAAACACACACACACACACACACATATATCGTAACATATAATTGCCAACCAAGTGTGGCGTCCTATACAGGAAAGTGCTACTGACGTTTATAGCCTCAAGAAGATATCTCCATCAGCTGGCTAACGGCACACATTCTGTGTCCGATTAGTATTTGCGAGGGGAGATCATCGCTCCCATCCCTAGCCTTGCGTGATACACACGGACTCGAGTTTCTGGGTGGTTGCCCGTCCTCAGCGTTCATTAATCAGCAGCTTGTTTCTTTATTATAGGAATAAAGCCTTAATATAGAAAGGACATTACAAGGACAAACATGGGGTACATTAAATGATTTACGAATGAATTATGAGGTGTGAAAAATTATGATGATGAAATGGTTTTCCACCCACCAAAGTAGAAAGTTCCATTAAACAGTTTTTACAATTCAGTTTGTGTCGTGTTTACCCCCCCCCCCCCCCACCAAAATATTTAGATCTGCAAAATTTACCACTGGTGATAATTCATTGTATCGAACTCGACATGGTGTATTGTCCACTCTGCTTCCGAATATCTCTGTCAGTCTAACCGCCCTTTCGTCATCCAGCAACACTGCTTTCAGGTTTTTATTCTCCCTGACAATCTCACTCTCATTGTGCCTTTCATTTTTGCAATTCGTTCCTCCATATCAACACTTTTCTCGTACATCACTATCAGTCTTTCATGTTTTCCTTTGGGTAACATTCTCTCTTCCTTTTCTGTCGTTAGTGCTGGCATTTCTATTTCTATTTCGCTCTGTTGCTTGTCTTCCAGTTCCTTCCGTTCCTCCTCTTCCTTACTTGTTGAAGGCTCCGGTTCCTGTGTTCGATCTCCCGTTGCTTCATTTTTTTCTTTTTTCCTTTTTCTCTGCTTTTCTTTTCTTTTTCGCAGGGGATCCACTATTTTCTCTCCTCTCTACCTCAGTGAACTCTGTTTCTTTCTCTGTTATTACATTGACTTCTTTCTGGCACTCCACCTCCTGTTCGTGTTTCTGGGCACACTTTGCCTTTATGTGCCCCCTTACTCCACATTCGAAAAATATTGCCGATCTACTCTCCACCATGATTCTCAATCTGGTTTCGTCGGGTAGGATTATCTCTTCCACAATTTTGTGGATGTCAGATACGTTGATATGTACCATCACTTCCAGGCCATACCCACACCAGTTGACCTCCAATGTCTTTGACATTTTCAGTATCTCTGCTTCCTCCTCTGTATTGTAGAGGATGGTTGCCACAAGCCAGTCCTCGTTAATTTCAGGTGGCGCTCTTCCTATCCTTACTCTGGCTGTGCGTCTGCCACAGTAAGTAGGTAAGAGTGCCCACTGTGCCGATTTCAAGGTTACGGTGGAGTACTTCTTTGCTTCGTTCTTATTAATGAAGCGCACCTCCACCGTGCCAAACTTTTTTCCTCTGTTATAGAACGTCGTTACTTCCTTTACGTTCTTCAAACATTCTTCTATTTCTTCGACGCCTGCTATTTCTACTTTTCTTTTCGCTATATTCCGCGGTCGATAAATAATTATTTTTTCGTTCCGACTTCTCTGCTACTTCTTTGGTGGGTGTCAGTCTAAAACATCCTCCTTCCTTCTTCAACAGGTTATCAAATTTCTTGTAGTGTGTGTCTTTTACTTCTAGTTTTCGCACCTGCAGTAGCTCGGCTGTCAGGCTTCTGTCTGTTACCGCAGCATAACTAGCTGTCTGGACCTCTGAACTCATATTTCCGCTCTTCACCGCTTCACCCATAAATGGGGAAGTCAAATAAAATCTTCAACAATTTCACAAATGCAATACAATATTCCTCAATTCAACAATTCAACAGTAGATTAACTGAAAAATTCCGCAATCCAACAATTCAGAAAATCAAACAAACAGTCGCAACTCACATCTGTGGGAATCACCAGCTAGTGATGAAAACTCACCCCACTCGCAAAATACTGTATGCTTTTTCCAGCGACGCACCGTCGCTTATCTCGAAAAAGGAGAAATAAGCTATATTAAATCCTGAGCGAGATGTAAACAGTAGCAATACGGACTCGTAACATAATTGCCAACCAAGCGTGGCGTCCTATACGGGACAATGCTACCGACGATTATAGCCTCAGGAAGACATCTCTTCCGCCTGGCTAACGACACACATTCTGTGTCTGATTAGTATTTGCGAGGGGAGGTTGAGTCCATGAGTATCACGTAAGGCTAAGGATAGGAATGATGACCTCCCCTCACAAATATAGCGTGTGTATATATATATATATATATATATATATATATATATATATGTGTGTGTGTGTGTGTGTGTGTGTGTGTGGCACAGGTTTAATTTGTGTATACAAATTTAATTTGCGGTCCATGGGAAGAGCCGTTTTAACGATACGTCCTGCCCAACTCTTCGAAACGCCGGTGTTAAAACGGGGGTAGCTGATGAAGGAAAATGTTCTCTATGTGGCTTGTGTGTTTTCTGTACTCTGGTTATTATTATTTTCTTGTCTACGTTTTGTTTGCAATGTCCTGTACCCAGATATGCACCTATATATACAGGTAGACGTAGGTATGTACATACCTGTACGTATATATGCATATAGTAATTTATTATTTGTTATAGATATATATATATATATATATATATATATATATATATATATATATATATATATATATATATATATATATATATATATATATATATATATATATATATATATATATATATATATATATATATATATATATATATATATATATATATATATATATATATATATATATATATATATATATATATATATATATATATATATATATATATATATATATATATATATATATATATATATATATATATATATATATATATATATATATATATATATATATATATATATATATATATATATATATATATATATATATATATATATATATATATATATATATATATATATATATATATATATATATATATATATATATATATATATATATATATATATATATATATATATATATATATATATATATATATATATATATATATATATATATATATATATATATATATATATATATATATATATATATATATATATATATATATATATATATATATATATATATATATATATATATATATATATATATATATATATATATATATATATATATATATATATATATATATAAAAGTGGAAGCGCAATGGCCCAGTGGTTAGGGCAGCGGACACGCGGTCATAGGATCGCGGTTTCGATTCCTAGACCGGGTGTTGTGAGTGTTTATTCAGCGAAAACATCTAAAGCTCCACGAGGCTCCGGCAGGGGATGGTGGCGAACCCTGCTGTACTCTTCCACCGCAGCTTTCTCTTACTTCCTATTTCTGTTGTGCCTGTAATTCAAAGGGTCAGCGGATCTTTTTTAAAACGGGGGCCACAGTATTTTCTTAACGAAACACTTTGAAACTTGGAACACTGGTAGATTGTGTCATATAAAACATCTTTTTCTCTTAGTCTTCTTTAAAAAAAAAAAAGAAATCCCTAAGTTATTCCATGTTAAAGTTGTCGTATTTCTGTAATTTCAACCAATCACTGACGTCCATTCAGCCGATATACATTAAGTGCCGACTACATAAACAAACGATTCTGAAACAATTCTATCGGTGATAAAATTATTATTTCCGTGTCAAAAAATGGCTGAAGCATATTGGCAGTAGCTAATAAACCTTTCTATTATAGGCTAACCCTAACCCTAACGCTATGGTTAGGGTTAGGGTAAAACAGCAAATTTAAAAAGAAAAAAGCAAATAAAACGAAGAAAAAACAAAGAAAATGAAAAAAGCAAATTTAACGAAGGAAAACGAACACACGTGTTGCCTCTCTGCAAATGTCAGAAGTTATGGAGATTAAATACGCTTTACACCGCTTAATCAGCCAAAGGAGTAAATATAAACAACTGAATACTTGTCAGTGATTGGTTGAAATTATCGAAATAAGACAATTTTTTACATGAAATAAATTCGAATACAAAAATATTTTTTCTGTTCTATAACACAAAATAGATAAGTATACGAAGTTTGAAAGTCTTTCGGCACCAAAAACACTACGTAAAACATTAATGAAAACTGTGGCCCCCGTTTTAAAATAGATCCGGGTCAGCCTTGTCACACTGTGTCACGCTGAATATCCCCGAGAACTACGTTTAGGGTACACGTGTCTGTGGAGTGCTCAGCCACTTGCCCGTTACTTTCACGAGCAGGCTGTTCCGCTGATCGGATCGACTGGAACCCTCGACGTCGTAAGCGACAGAGTGTCAACAACAATACAACATGTAAGCATGTATGTTTGTATGGATGTCTGTATGCTTGTATGTATGAATGTAACTATGCTTGGATATATGCATGCTAATAGGAAGTACAGCGACTTGCTACTGCCGTCTACAAGTATTATTTCTCTCCATTATTGTGTGTAAAAGCTTTCAAAATCTAACACCATAAAAAACAACAACAAAAAACGGCACTACTTACTACCACCATAACCACCACCACCACTGTTGCCATTATTACAAGAACCACTACTAGGACAACTCTACCTCTTTTGCTCTGCGCCTCCACCCCAACCCAGCAGCATAACAAGACAAGCACCGTTATCACAAACATCACTATATTGACGCCTGCTTTACTTGAAATTGCGTCTAAATATCACCCAAATTATATCATGGCGTTATGAAAAGCGAAAGACTTATCTGATAATGTAGCCCGAGGTGTATTACATATGTATGGAGGCGCAATGGCCCAGTGGTTAGGGCAGCGGACTTGCGGTCATAGGATCGCAGTTTCGATTCCCAGACCGGGCGTTGTGAGTGTTTATTGAGCGAAAACACCTAAAGCTCCACGAGGCCCTGACAGGGGATGGTGGCGAACCCTGCTGCACTCTTTCACCACAACTTTCTCTCACTCTTACTACCTGTTTCTGTTGTGCCTGTAATTCAAAGGGTCAGCCTTGTCACACTGTATCACGCTGAATATCCCCGAGAACTACGTTAAGGGTACATGTGTCTGTGGAGTGCTCAGCCACTTGCACGTTAATTTCACGAGCAGGCTGTTCTGTTGATCGGATCGACTGGAACCCTCGACGTCGTAAGCGACGGAGTGCCAACAACAATTACATATGAGGATGAAGGCGTCGGTCACGGATGGAACGCTTTTATTCGTTGCTGTATCAGGGCTTTCAGATGACAAAACTTCCATAGCCGCCAACATCATCCCACCACCGCCACCACCATCACCAGTGCAAAACACGCCGTAGTGGTGGTGGTGGTATGTGCAGATACCAACTAATACTACTATCCCCCACCATTTGCTACCACAGTCAGTTTCACCACTCAAATGTCACCAAAGACATATCACGTCAGCACCACCACGACTATCACTTATGGCATCAAAATATCAACACCGTCATTAACAACAACAAGAACAACAGCAGAATCAACACTACCAGCACCATCATTTTGACAGCTACATCACTCGCATGTCAGCACTAAGGTAGCGCCGCTTTTACCACCATCACCGCTATCACCACCATCACCACCGCTATCACCACCAAAACTACCAACACTACCTCAAACCAACACCTCCGCCACAAAAACTACCACCAACACCACAACGAAAACCACCATCAAAGACTAACACGATAACCATCACCACTACAACCACCACTACCACAAATCACCACCACCACCACCACCACCAAAATTACCAAAGCCACCACACCACCATTACTATTACCGCAACCATCACTTACAACACCAACAGCAACAACACTAGACACTACCGCGACCACCACCGTTGCCGCCACCACCACCACCATCGCTCCGCCGCCGCCGCCACCACCATTCTCGCTCCCCACCGCCGCCGCCACCACCACCACCACCACCACCTCTATTTACAACAACGTTGACACTGCCACCGTCATTTACAATGTCAGCACTGTCACTACCACCACAACCAACAACAGCAACAACAACCATTTTCATTAGTCCAATGCTACTAGTGAGGTGACAACACCATTAATAATCATTTACAATATCAACATCACACTTAGACTAACCAGCTTCATGATTTCAGGGTCACCAGTGCTATACAAACTTCCACCACCGCTGCTGCCGCCGCCATCACCGCCACTACCTTCACCGCCGCCGCTGCCGCCTCCGCCACTAGACCTCTACCACTACTTTCACTTACATCAATGACACTACAATCTAGACAACCAACTTTATCACTAACATGTCACTAAGAGACATTTTTAAATTTTGTTTTCGTTTTTATACCCCATCCTCCGCCCCACTAGCCTTCGCTAATCTAATCTGCGTAATGTTTATACAATCAGCGGTAGCCATGTCACACAACTTGCAGTGATGATGCTGGCTGTTATTCTTACGTTAGTAATGACAGTATCGATATAGAACAGCTGCAAACACCGATGCCAACTCTATGCGGTTGTTTGACAGCCTAGTAAATTGCAACCAAATCTCTTTCCAATAACTTACTACCGTCTTAATGGAAGGACATATTTTATGATGTAGTTCTAAATATCATATGTTATAATATGCTTAACGTCTTGGGTGATAAAATACACTCGAGGAAAGGGAACAAAATCACGTTGGTGCTCCAGCATGACTGCACAGGGTTCAAACGCATAAGAGAGTAAACAAGAGAGACAGAGGCAGGCAGAAACAAGGAAAATGCTTCTGGTATTTGAATACTATGCAATTCTTTTAATTTCTCCAAAATTTAATTGCTTTCCATACTTACAGTTGGAAAAGTCTCAATGACTGAAACCGGTACTGAAATGTTTTTTATAAAATTATTTTAGCATTTTCTACCTTGACTCTTTTCCACACACACACACACACGCACACACGCACCCACGCACACACATGTATATACATACACACACACACACACACACATATATATATATATATATATATATATATATATATATATATATTACATATATATATATATATATATATATATATATATATATATATATATTACATATATATATATATATATATATATATATATATATATATATATATATATATATATATATATATATATATATATATATATATATATGTATGTATGTATGTATGTATGTATGTATGTATGTATGCATGTATGTATATATATATAATGCAAACATAGTACCCACAACTCGGATTATGAGTTAAAACCTCATACAGTAAAAAAAAAAAAGAAACAACAGTATCCGAATAACATGTATACATATCTATATATGTATACGTATATGTATGTGTATGTGAATATATGTGTGTGTACGACTGTCTGTCTTCGTGTGTGTGTGCGTGTATCTGGGTCTATGTACGTATCTATATGCATCTTTATATATGTGTGTGTATGTGTATATATATGTGTATATGCACAAGAGTACCTACATATATGAGTTTGTGTATATAGGTATGTCCATATGTGTATATGTATATATGTGTGTGTGCGCCATAAGCTTTAAGCTTATATAAAAATACCATTATTATTATTTACAAGATGTAAAAACGTTGCCGTATAAAACACCATTCGCACCGAATATATACATATACATACACACACACACACACACACACACACACACACACACACACACACACACACATATATATATATATATATATAAACAATATATGAGTATATGCATATATATGTACATGTATGTACATACCTTCATCTACATGTACATATAAATACATATCTGGGTACAAGACGTTGCAAAAAAAACAGAGACAAAATGATAAACAAGGTACAAAAAACACGCAGGCCACATAGAGGACATATCCTTCATCAGCTGCCACCATTAAAACACTGGCGTTTCGAAGAGTTAGGGCAGGACGCATCGTTAAAACGGCTCTTCTCACGGACACAAATTTTTTCCATGGAGGATAATGGCGGACGGAAAACAAGACAAGAAAACGAAATGGTTGCTAAACAAACTGAAAAGGCTATACAGCCAGACGTGAAAAAGTATGTGTATATTGAACGCTGTGAAGCACGAATTGGAGAGGCGAAGATGTGCGTGCGAAGCTTGGGGAGTCCAAGACCGAAAAGAAATGGCAACTGGACACATGTGACCAGCGAGGAGTAAGGAGAAAGAGTGGTAAAGGGAGAAGACGGGGAGGAAGTAGACTATAAGTAAGCAACGAGGGGTAGAGAGAGAGAGATAGAGAGAGAGAGAGAGAGAGATAGTAGTGACAGGGAGAGGCGAAGAACAGTAGAGGGAAGAATGAGAGGGGGAGATAGATACAAAGATAGAGAGTCGCGTCAGAAAAATAAAGTTCAAAACTTACTTGTAAAGTTAACGCGTGCGTTCAATCGTGTGATACAAACAATATATGAGTATATGCATATATATGTACATGTATGTACATAATGATACAAAATGGGACAAGAACGCAAAACACCCAGACAGTTAGGTGATACAAGAAAGGGGCAAAACATCCAGATAGACGATACAAAGGAAACAAAGACAGGTCATTCGGAGTTTTCTTTCCTCAGTCGAGATACACATACACATGGGTGATGGTATGGTGGTGGCGGCGGCAACGGAGCGATGGTGGTAGTGGTGGCGACAGCGGTGGTCGTCGCAATGGTGAATTGTCTTTTTTGCATTTATGTAAATGAAGATATTTCGCTTTGCTGCTTTTATTTCTACGAAATGCGAAGATACATTGCGGAATTGTTATTTTAACGAGTTGTGTCTATTTATCACCCGATGAAACACATCTGCACCACTGGATTCGCCTGAACCAGTTGTTGAGTGTTCCACCCGTAAGGGATCAATGCCAGATTAATATAAATTTTCGTATATTCCATCTTCTGCCTTTCATTTACCATGTACATAACGATCGCTGTGAAAGTGATCGTGCTTTACCAGCAAGCTACCAGGTATAAACCATTCGTTTTATTTTCCAATAACCACAACGAATTTCCGATTTCCGAGACGAAGGTCCTATAAGGTAGCGTACCACGATGATGGATAAAATAAATCCGGATGTTTCGCTAAAGTATATACCTATACCCAGTAAGAAGGATTATTATACGTGATCTTTTGGAGAAAACGAACCAACTTGTATGTAGAATGCTGTGGAAAGTTTTCATCTATGACAAGAAGCTTAAATCAAATGACAAACCTGAACATGGCGACCCATTAAGTATTCAAATCTAGGAGGGACCCACTGACTAACCAATACCTAACCAGATTTGAAGAAGAATTATATAATATGGTTAGGAACGTGAAGTTCAGGAAGTACTCTAGAATATGTAATATACATCAATAGAAAATCAGAAAATTACTTGTCGACTTCAAGAAAGCCCCGGAGATACTTATACTAGCGGAAAAAACAAGTAACATTTACATTGATTATACTGAGTTATATAATGCAAACATAACACCCACAACTCGGATTATGAGTTAAAACCTCATACAGTAAAAAAAAAGAAAGAAAAAACAGTATCCGAATAACATGTATTTAGACATGTAACATTACAATCCAGATGTGTATATGTAGATATACATATCTATATATGTATACGTGTATGTATGTGTATGTGAATATATGTGTGTATGTCTGTCTGTCTTCGTGTGTGTGTGTGTGTGTATTAGGAAGGAATTACACAGCAAATATAGACTCGCTAGTAACGACGACGTATTAAAAAGAATTGACAATACAGGCTTACAAATCGTTAGACATTTAACATTAGATGATAGAACGGAGCCATACGTCCCTAGAAAACCCTGGATTGTGCTCAAGGACCATAAACCTAACTTTTTTATTAACCCCCACTCAGATTGATTTGTCCTAAATCCGATATAGGCAATATTAGTAAAAGATCACTGATAGGATAATACCTGCCCTTAAGTCTAAAATTTGATTAGCTCTCTGGTCTGATACCCAAGAGGTGGTTGGATGGCTTAAGCTTCAAAGAATTAGTAAGAGTAGTAAATTCTTGGAACTAGATATAGAGAGCTATTATGCCACTATCAACCTGATCGTCCTGATTTATAGCATGAGAAATTCCGATTTGTCCCGACGCGAAATAGAAATTATACTTCCTGAGCGAGCCACTTAATGATGGTAAATTACTTTTGATGGTAAATTACTTTTGATGGTAAATTACGGAGTAGATTAGATAGGGCGAATGCTTTTGATGTAGCAATGGGGTCATATGACTCTGCACAGGTCACACACACACACACACACACACATATATATATATATATATATATATATATATATATATATATATATCCTTTCATTAATCCAGTCTTCCTTTCCGGAAGTAACAGGGGATCTCTATAGGGATGACGCCATATTTTTTTCTGGACAGAAGTAGCAAAGTACTGTTAGAATGGCATAGGAAAAATTTCTTTAGAAAATTTTTTGTTGCTTTGGACAAATGTTTTCCTAACTAGTTGTTCAGTGTCCCACCCAAGAGGAATCGATGCTAAATCTATCGAAACAATTGTCGTGATTAATAATAAATTCTCGTATATTCCATATATATATGTATGTGTGTATGTCTGTCTGTCTGTCTGTATGTATTTATGTATGTATGTATGCATGCATGTCTGTCTGTCTGTCTGTATGTATGTATGTATGTATGCATGCATGTATGTATGTATGTATGTATGTATGTATGTATGTAAGTATGTATGTATGTATGTATGTACGGATATGTATATGTATGTGCGTGTGTATATGCACGAGCTTGAAGCTAGTTGTCTAAGTATTATTCTTCCTTTCTCTTTCTACTTCCTTTTCCCTCTAAACAGTTATGACAGCGAAAGCTGATTAGGTTATTCTATCTAAACTGGAACGCATAATTTCTACGTTCGTATTTGAATATTTTGCGTTTCTATAATATATTATTTGTTTTTATTCATTTCAGAACTTGATGGGCATATAACAACAAGCCAGCCGACACTAAAAATCTCTAGTGAGACTTATTTATCATTGTACCTGAGGAGACCTAGACTAATGGGTCGAAACATATGTTGTACCTAATAAAAGTCTAATGCGAAATACATCTACTATTAATTAATACTATTGCCCTAACTGACACTGCGGAGTTATAAAGTAGATCCAACGGAAGTGTGCCACGACTGTGGGTGACAACAGGTAGCCTAAACTGTGCCGGTGCTCTACTCAACATTTAAACACTCAAATCGAATTATACGCATTTGTCCAAATTATTTATTACATATCTTCTTATATAAAATAGACCTGTATGTGTATGTGTATGTGTGTATTCGCTTTCCACGCGAAAACGGCTGGGCGAATTGCTTCCATACTTGAGATGCATGAGTAATTTGACCCCTGCGCGTTGTGTTCAGCTCTACGTGTTTGTAGTCAGTCACTCAGTCACACGTGCGTTTTTATATGTACGTTTATATACATTTATGTGTGTGTGTGTGTGTGTGTGTGTGTGTGTGTGTATAAGCGAGCGAGAGAAGGGGTGTGTTGTCATGTATACGGACATACATAAATACATATGCGTACATCTTTTTTGTATGTATGTGTGTGTGCGTGTATGTGTGTGAAATACAGAGAGAGAGAGAGAGAGAGAAAGAGAGAGAGAGAGAGAGAAAGAGAGAGAGAGAGAGAGAAAGAGAGAGAGAGAGAGAGAGAGAGAGAGAAGAGAGAGAGAGATAGAGAGAGAAATAGAGAGAGAGTGGTGTCTAATTGGCATTTTCTGTCTCTCTCATACACGCAAACACACACACATACATGCAAAAAAGATGTATGCATATTCATTTCTCTATGTACGTATACATGACAATGCACCACTTCACTTTCTCTCTATCTCTCTCTCACACACACATACACACACACACACACACACACACACACACACACACACACACACACACACACACACACACACAGACGTCCATTTCATCTTATGTTGGATTCTGAATGTATGTGTGCGTGCGTACGTGCGTGCGGTGTTCCACAATCGCCATTTATTTCGGTCACTCTTATGAAGATATTCACGTAACTTCTACTTATTATTTTCATTTAATCCCCGTTTTAATTTTCAAAAAATTTCTAAGAACAATGTTCTCACTCTCTACAAGAGGAGACGGGGTAGATATAGATGATCAGTGTTCTACAGTGAAGCATAGACTAGTGCAGGTAGCCAGAGTCAGTGTTGTATTCTGCAACTCTGTTAACTTTATTAAGTATGTTTGCAAATATATAAACAAAGGTTTAGATGCTGCAACATACATTCTTATGCAGAATGGCAGTCAGGAGATTTTAAAATTTTTAAAATTTTACAATTCATGAGAGGCACCATTCATCTGAGTGTCCATTTAGAGAATGGTCAGAGGGCTATCTATACAAAACGTGGGTTATCATTACCCAACAGAGTTCCTTAACTCTCTTGAGCCACCAGGAACTCCTCCACATAAACTTTTTCTTAAAGTAGGAGTCCTAATAATGCTTCTAAAAAATTTAGATTTTCCTAAATTATGCCATGAGACAAGGTTGACTGTAAAAACATTATCAACTAATATGATAGAAGCTACCATCATCACTGGATGTGCGTCTAGGGAAGAGGTTTTCATTCCAAGAATTCCAATCAAACCAACAGACATGTACTTTGAATTCAAACAAACACAATTCTCAGTGCGACTTTGCTTCGCAATGTCTATTAATGAAGCTCAAGGTCAGACTTTCAAATCTACCGGCTTGCACTTAATTGAGCCTTGCTTTTCTCATGGTTAAGTTTATGTTGGTTACTCCAGGGCTGGTAGTTTGTAAGACATATTTGTCTATGCTCCAAACCAGAAAACAAAGAATGTTGTTTACTCAGAAGCTCTTACATAATATACTTCAACAACATGTGATAGAATTTATCTCCCTTCATAAAAGTGGTAAATTTTGTATTTTCGCATTTTATTAGTATTATTATTTTTTGCATTATGAGTTCCGAATTGATTTCCCATTTGGAGAATAAATTGTATCCCAATTGAAGAATAAATGGAATTTAGAATAACAAATGCCTATATAACACTTTGCTTTTTTCTTCCAATATTTAAGCAACAATTTCATTCCCGATTAACGCCGATTGCTTCTGCTAATATATATATATATATATATATATATATATATATATATATATATACGTATGTATGTGTGTGTGTTGTTGTTGTTTTTCGCAATGGTCATTTTTTTTTTTGCCAAATAAACACGCGCACTATGTGTATATATTTTTCTTCACTTACTGTTATTTTATTATTTTAACGCCTGTCCATTGTCTGGAAATATTTCGTCACACATCCGTGGCCTCTTCAGTGACACTTTTCGTTTACATGTGTGTTCTTGCTCCACTTACTCCATTCTGTTCTTCTAAGATGTGTATCCTTAGGTGCGCATGCGTTTGTGTCCTTGTTTGTGTGTATTTGTGTGTGTGTGTGTGTGTGTGTGTGTGTATGTATGTGTATGCTTGCGTGTGTGTCGTAGTTTTTAGCAGCAGTGTGGTCTTCCCCTCAGCCCCATCCTCTCACCCTACTGTGCTGCTGCTGTCCTAAGACCCGAAAAAAATACGATACAGTTCCTGTATGCCTCTGTGTTGTATGTTCACCCACGATGTTGTCATCGTGGTAGTTGCTGTTGTTATTGCCATCGTTGACAACACCGCTGTTGCTAACCGTATTAGTTGTGTTGCTGACATCGTTTTGGCCGTCCATGAAGTGTAATGTGCGAGTGTTTGTGTGTGTGTGGCTTCGCTTCGTATGTATCCATGCTCTTTATATAGTTTTAGTTATTTATTCTATCTATCTCTGTCTTACATTTATCACAGGTATGACAGATATATTTATATATTTATTTATTTATCTATTTATATATATATTTATTTACTTTTTTATTTACAACTATCTCTATTTCTCATAAGTATCACCGGTAAGTGCTTATATGTCTATTATGTGTGTATTACCCTGTATGTTTCTGTGTATTATTTACGTTTTTTTTCTTCTCTTTTCACTCTCTCTCTTCTCATCCCTACTGTCTTTAGTCATATGGTGTGGGGTGGTGGTGAGTGTTACTGTTCCATTCGTGTTCTCTATTTAGGCCCGGTCAGTTTACTGTTATGTGTGTAGCCTCTGTAATCTGTCTACGTGTCGTGTCAGTTCTATGTGTCGATAGCACTTTAACCGCTATGCTATTAATCGAGCCTCCATATTCTGCCTGGGCATGTTAGTAGAGCACTGACGAGTTTTCCCTTCTTTCATCTCTCACCAATGTGCACTTGTACTCTCTCCTATGATGCGTGCAGTCTCTCCAATGTAGGTAGTTGTCATGTTTCTGCACCATTCCTCAGTACATCGTAAGTTATACACTACATTCCTAACCATACAGTTAACCCGTGAGTTCATCCTACATACTACAAAATTGTACTCCGTACAGGGGGACTTATCAAAAGGATGGGTATAGCAGATCAGGGATTTTATAGGGACACCAGGCATTTCTACTATTTTAATCCGTAGATTAGCCTTACTTGTTTTTTTTTCTGAAAAGGTGTGCTTGTTCGCCGCCAGGGGTACCATTAACAAACACGACACTCTGGTATTTCTTGTTGTCATACCAAGTGTTGGCCTTATTTATCTTATTACTGGTCCTTTCTGTGCTGTTCCATGATTTACTCCTGTACAGCTGGCAGATCCCCTTAGCATCATTCTGATATGATGGCGTTGTACTTAGACCTGGCTCCTTTCTACACTCTAATCTTGTCCCTTTGGTTGTAGCCAGAGAACTGCAGGCGGTGGATGAAGTGTTGTATACGCCTTTCCAATTCATAGTGTCGCACATGCGAGACACATTCCCCATCACTCTCATCAAGTCAGCTACAAGAATGTTGAACATGGCGTTGTCCGCGATAACTGTGTTCTTGTGAACAAGGTACTAACAGGCCATGGGTCTGACATAATGGGAGTGAAGGATCTGGACCTTACTATTCTTAGTTTCTAGCCAGAGTTCCGTGTCTAAACAGGTAACTTATAGTTGGGGTGCTTGTTAGGGTAGTCTATCGTTAATTTAATACTACGTTGGATGGAGCTAGCTATTTGCTGGATGCTCTCCATAGTGTTAGCTTCTAGATCATCAGGATTGTCTTGTAGGGGTATTTTGGCTACTATATTCATACCATCCTGATAGCGGGAGTACATGATTAGGTTTATGGAATTTACTATCGCACTCTGAAACACTTTTTCTTTCATTTAATATCTTATTAAGATCATGGTGCTGAAAGTTTTCCACTAAACTTGTTGGTATGGTTACCTGATATTTTTGAAAATTGTATAAGAGTTGCGAAACAAAATAAGATTGTGGACAACTGTTCTAAGCAATCGCTCGACCTACTATAGATAACCAGCATACAAATAATAACAAAAGCAACAGCTACACTATCAATAATAACACCTCCTTCTGTTCTTCTTACAAATATTTTTTACTAGTAAATCAATCAACCTTGTTTTCAAATCATACCCATCGGCGTTTGTCTTTATTATTATTATTATTATTATTATTATTATTATTATTATTATTATTATTATTATTATTATTTGTTATTATTATTATTATGAAGGTTGTGAGCTGGCAGAATCGTTAGCATGCTGGACGTTCAAATTCCGCCGAGGTCAACTTTGCCTTTCATCCTTTCGGGGTCGATAAATTAAGTACCAGTGAAACTCTAGGGTCGATGTAATGGATTCAACCCCTCCCCCAAAATGGCTGCCCTTGTGGCAAAATTTGAAACCATTATTATAATAATGAAGAAGCCGTGATATCTTACAATTTCACGAAGCTCCAGATTTATAAGTGTGAGATTTTATACTATCCGGGTTTACTCACAGAAAGCAAGCACGCAGCTTCTGGTTAATGGACAAACATTTTTCATCGCAATAGTACTGCTTAACTACTATCGTAACTACTTCTTCATGTGTTCTGGCGTTATAATCTGAAAGCTTGCATATTTATGGTTGTCTCAATCCAACGGCTTAAGCACAATCACTGAGAGCAAAACATATGCTCCTCTGCATTTGCCCGTAAGTTCTGCCACTTTGACACGCTACCGCCACCTTCCGAAATTTCCAATCTCTACAAATGGATCTCATAACTAATCCAATTTTAACAGCGTATCCAGTAGTCTGCTTAAAAAAATCTACAAAACATTCTGATCCGTTGTTATTCCCATTCAGCTCGGAACTTCCTTTTGCTTCTGAACCACACGTCTGCTAAATAACTCATTCGACCACTTCGATTGCATTTCCTCTCACCTAATACGGCATAGTATGCAAACACTGTTGTCAAGACGAGGTGCTGCTCGGGTGATCGGTTCTATGAATATTTAACTGTCTGTAACCACGTCTGAAGAAATCCTAAACTCGTATTCCGTTACTTTAAAGCATTTGATTGCCCCAATTAGCTGGTCGTCGCTATAGGGGAAAACGTCTCAACTTCAGCTTGGAAACTTCCAGTTTCAGGCTTTGAATATATTCCTCAACTCACATATAATTGTGTGTGTGTGTGTGTGTGTGTGTGTGTGTGTGTGTGTGTGTGTGTGTGTGTGTGTGTGTGTGTGGTGTGTGTGTGTGTGTGTGTGTGCGTGTGTGTGCTGTGTATGCTGTGTGCGCACACGTGTGTGTGTATGAGCGAGAGAAAGGATTATACATCCACCTGAAGTTTAGTCACTGAATAATAGGTTTGATCATAATATTACTCATTGGTTTCGGGCTTAACCGTCTTATATTACTTTAATAACATGTGAATGTGTTTGTGTGCATGTGTGTGCGCATGTGTGTAATAATACGCACGGTATATATATCGGCGAGAAATTGTTGATAAATCGATGCGTCAAATAAAAGTACATTTAATTATTTATAATCCGAGCAATTTGCGCAGAGATTTATTTTTATCATTCTCAAAGAAAAAAGGGAAAACAAACTATGTCGTATGATGATGCTAAAGGTCACATTCTTCCATGAGCGTATGTGTATGTATAGGTGAGGAGATAAATTTAATGGTAGTGAACTATTTCATTTATCTGTACCAATTTGTATTTGTCACTGACCGATAGTAGTAGTAGTAGTAGTAGTAGTAATGATTGGTGTAGAAAAGGGTATTTGGTCCTAGTAATTGGCTTGACTTAAGTGGTTCCAATTGAGCTGACGGCTTTAGTATGAGAATGGTATGAGAATGGTATACGAAACATTGACTGATAACCCAGAACAGCATAAAAAATACAGCCTTTTTTTCCTTAGAAAGTTATTATTTTGTAAAATACGTCTGAATTTTTCTCGTTGAAACCCAAAACAACTATGAATTATGATCAAAGAAATTCCATTGTAACTATAGACCACAAAAATTATCTAAAACCTATCAACTGCACAATTGCTCAGAAGTAATTGAAACTGTAGTGTTAAAGAACTCATTCATTATATTTATTTGTAACTGTTCCAACGGAGATGTGAAAACACTTTTATATTGCATACTCAATATTTATTTGGCGGTCTGCAGTCATTGAGCTATTTTCTTCGAACAGCAGCCTCATGTTGTACCGTACTGAAGCAGACTCTTTTGAAAATTAATAGAAGGCTTCAGAGTTTGTCTTTATATTTTTTTACTGCCCAAGTTCCTTTTTCTGCCATCTCCCTTTTGAGTGTGTATTTCAGTTGTTTCAATATGGGGCATTGCTTTGTTGAAATAGGAATTTTTCTCTATACTTTAGTGACCTGCTAAGACGATTCGAGATCTTTATTCGTTGTCACCTCAAAATTTTCCTATCTCTGGGAATCATGTTTTTATGTTGGCTTAACATTCTTTCTGGACAAACTTATGCAAGAGTGGATGCGTGATAAGAAGCTTGCTTCCGTGAACAGAAGTGGATGTGGGCCAGCTGTGTTTCCATCCAATTAATGAAAACAAAGAACATTTGAAGAACTCGCCAAAGTAAGTCGGTTTTGTTGCTCAGCTGAGCAATAATTTGTTGTGTATTTTTTTCAGCAGGTTTTTGTTCAGCATTGCGACATTTTCGCTTGCCTTTGGCGGGTTTTTTGTGTTTGTTCGTTTACGAACAAAATTGTATGTTCATTCTCTGTGGTAGGCGGGTTCGCTCCTGCCATAGAGTGAATTTTTTTTTTTTTTTTTGAATTCTATTTATTCATTTGTGAACTTTTCGAACTTCATGAAAAAAAAAAGTGAACAGTGAAGCCACTCTCTTGGAGTGGGATGTTATACCGCCCAAGCAGTGGGTGAGAGAGACGGAGAAGAGGACAGTGGTCTTGCGGACCTATTCGAGGTCACGCAATGCCATTGCCCTTTTCAACAAAGAAACGATAGAGAAGGAGCTGGCGGTTTGTCTGCCAGCGAAGAACTTTTTTGTCTCAAAGGGAGTCAAATTTGCAACGGTGGGGTTGCTCTTTGACCCCCCCGAAGAGGCTGGCACTGCAGCCAGCCAACCACTACAGGGGGGAGGAGATTTTGTTCCTCCCCACTTATTGTGGAAAAAAAAATTGTGAGAGCTTGGGTATGCGGACTTCCCCCAGGTACCGAAGCTGGATGGATCACAGAGGCCATCCGGCGGGGCTTTGGAGAGAGTGGACCCAGGCTACTAAATGTAGACGTGGCTCCCGCGGTTGACTGGGAAGGGTCAAAGGCAACTTTGACCCTATGGACCCCGGTAGCTGTGGGAGATATTGTATTTCCGGACTTCCTAAAGATGGCTGGCTGCTGGTATCCGATGATACTTGAGGGCCGGCAACCTAGGTGTCACCGGTGTCTGGAGCCTGGCCATTTGAAGAAGGATTGCCGCCGGGACACCAAAGTGTCCCAGGAACGGGCACCCGTTGGAGAAAGTAGTCCTGCTCGGCAGGAAGGAAAAAATGAGGAGGCGGTAGCCCCAACAGATAGAGGTAGAAAGAGGAAGGCGGGCATTAATAATAGCCCACCAAAACCTCAAATAGATGTAGAGGTGGAAGAAGGATTGAGTCCCACGGGTAAACCGGAGGACTCCTCCTCTCCCACCGGAAAAAAGAAAAAGAAAAGAAAGAAAAAGGTGCAAACGAATGTTGAACCACAGCCCGTGGGAATTGTGCCGCTGACTGTGGAAATGTCTTTCCCTTCTCCGGAGGAAGAAGAAACGTTAGTCTTCTTCTTTAGAGAGGGGGAGGTAGAAAAAGAATTAGACTAGAGTCTTAGGGGAGAGGCCAAGGCCTGCATACAGGATCCCGAGTGGCCTCCGCAGATAGCTGTGGAGGTCACAACATGGGACGTAGCGCGGAAATTTTTTGATCTCAAAGAAATATTCTTCACGACGCCGGGCAATGCCGACACGCCACTCGAGGAGTGCCTAGAGAGGACGTGGGCGTTAGTGAAAAGAGGTTGCAGATATGGGGAGGCTAAAAGTCCCAGTGAATTATATGAACATTTATAAGAGGTTTGTTGCCTCATATAAAGAGGAAGAACATTTGTGTTGATAATTTGTTTTACAAATTTGACCGACTTGTATTGAACAAAGTTTTAGAGGGGTTAGCAGTCGGCGGGCGCTGGTGCCTCTCCCATTTTCATTCTTTCTTGTGTACTCATCTACATTCATTAATGTCCGCGTTGAGCCCGTAGCTTCTTTGTTTGTTTGTCTTTGTTTGTCCCCTCTATGTAACGCAGTATGGTTCTGGGTTCAGTCCCACTGCGTGGCACCTTGGCCAAGTGTCTTCTACTATAGCCTCAGGCCGACCAAATGTGAGTGGATTTGATAGACGGAAACTGAACGAAGCCCGTCCTGGTAAGTAGCTTGCTTACGAACCACATAGTTCCGGGTTCAGTACCACTTTTTGGCACCTTGGACAAGTGTCTTTTACTATAGCCTCGGGCCGACCAAAGCCTTGTGAGTGTATTTGATAGACGGAAACTGAAAGAAGCTCGTCGTATATATATATATATATATATATATATATATATATATATATATATATATATATATATATATATATATATGTATATGTATGTATGTATGTGCGTCTGTATGTTTGTGTGTCTGTGTTTGTCCCCCCAACATCGCTTGACAATCGATGCTGGTGTGTTTAGGTCCCCGCAACTTAGCGGTTCGGCAAAAGACACCGATAGAATAAGTATTAGGCTTACAAAGAATAAGTCCTGGGGTCGATTAGCTCGACTAAAGGCGGTGCTCCAGCATGGCTACAGTCAAATGACTGAAACAAGTAAAGGAGTATATATATATATATATATATATATATATATATATATATATATATATATATATATATATATAATGTATATATATAATGTATATATATATTTTTGTGTGTGTCTGTGTTTGTACCCCACCATCGCTTGACAACAGGTGCTGGTGTGTTTACGCCCCCCGTAACTTAACGGTTCGGCAAAAGGGCCCAATAGAATAAGTACTAGGCTTAGAAAGAATAACTCCTGGGGTCGATTAGCTCGACTAAAGGCGGTGTCCAGTATGGCCGCAGTCAAGTGACTGAAACCAGTAAAAAAAGAATACAAAATATGTCATGCATGATTGCCATCACAAACAACAACAACAATAACAACAACGACAACAATAATAAAGGAAATGCTAATGATGATGATGATAACTGAAATGTAAAAATTCCTGGGAAATATTGCTTACAACATTTCTAAAGATAGCCCAACAATTACTGCTTTGGTCAGGGTCAAAATACAGGTCTCTTGACATGCTCAACAAACCATGACGTCTAAACCAAACTCCAATCAACTTAAGTAATTTAGTAAAATCACACACTGATTGGTCAGAATACAATCTGCAAAATATTAACATTCTGTAGCCTATACAAAAGTATTTAAAGCACACAGTTTAACCACCTCACCACTGTTAAAAATTGTAAAACATAACTGTCACCACTACTATATGAACCTGAAGATTGCATAGTTTAATGCATGAAAGTACTAGTTCAATCAGAATGGACATTTAATATACTATCATTTCATTATATTATGTTATATCATATTATATTATATTATTATAAGATTGTAAATAAAACGTGACAAAGTTGGAATTTCTTTGAGTAATATATATATATATATATATATATATATATATATATATATGTGTGTGTGTGTGTGTGTGTGTGTGTGTGTGTGTGTGTGTGATAATAATAATAATAATAATAATAATAATAATAATAATAATAATAATAATAATAATAACATAATTAATATATAATTATATGCATATATCCATACATATGTGTACATACCTACGTCTCTATGTATACATACATGCATATGTAGGTACAGGATATCACAAAAACGTTAAACACAATGAGAAATGGAAACATAAAGACAAAAACAGAAAACGAACTTTTTTTCGAACAACAAAAAAAACAACAAACAAACAGAGATACAAGACATGTAACATAAAGAATATTTCCCTTCTTCAGTTGTCCCTGTTCCATCTACTCCGCGTTTCGAAGGCAAGGACAATACGCGACTTCGTTGGAACAGTCCTTCCCGCAAAGCAAATAAAATAAAATTTGGAATTTTTTGCGGAGGGTGAAAGTGTAAACAAGAACAGGACAGTGAGAACAAGACAGTAAAAGACAGTAAATCAAGAACAAACAAAATTATATATTATTTATGTTATTATATGATCGAACGCCACGCATCCGTCTCCAACTAAGTTTTTTATATATATATATATATATATATATATATATATATATATATATATATATATATATATATATATATGTATATTTAATTATATGTATTTATTTTCTCCTATTAAAAATAATTCGGATAAAATAAATGGGTTAATAGATACCAGGGTAGCAAAGATCACAAAATAACTGTGGTGTAACTCCTGTTTGTGAGGCAGAAACTCCATGATATGTTGGGTATTTGAGTATATATAAATTTAAAGAATGGAGTAAACGCATGTTATAACTGCATACTTTTATTCCGACATATGTTTCGAAGAATTACAATTTATGCGATCCATAGGAATCGGCGATGTTAAAAATGTAAACTTCTCCTCAGGGAAATGTATTGGAACCAGCTTAAACGTAAGACATTATAACCGAGTATGAGAACTATAGCTGGATAGGGTTATAACGTAATTCATTTGAAAAAACCGTTGGAGATTAGGACGCTACCAGATAGTACGTTGGACAAGAAAAAAAAAAAAAAAAGAGAAGGAAAATTCAGAGTGTAGAGTTGGGAGTAGATAGGATGATATAAATACACTAAAAAAATTTTGGAGAGGAATGTTATGTAATAAAAAGGCATTATAAATGGGGTTAATCCTGTGTTTCTATGAAAATATTGGGATGAATGTATATAATCATTTATACTTATGTGTATGCGCATATATATACAAACAAACGCACATATACTCCAATAAATACATATGCATATCTATATACACACCTACGTAAAACACACACATATATACATACCTACACACATATATATACATATATCAATATATACACATATATATATACATATATATATATATATATACATATATACACACACATATACACATATATACAAATCCATACGCATATATACATAAATACATACATACACACACATACACATATATATGCATCTACGTACATAAATATATATATATATACACATATACATACATATATATATACATATATATAAATACATACACATATATACATACACACACATATACACACACACACATATATATACATGCATACATACACATATATATACACACATACATACACATACATATACAAACATGCATACATAAACGCTCAACCACACATAAATATATAAAAATACATATATATATATATATATATATATATATATATATACATATATATATATATATATATATATATATATATATATATATATATATATATATACATATATACACACACATACACACATACATACATATATATATATATATATATATATATATATATATATATATATATATATATACACATACATATTCAAAAATACACTCATATATGAATATATATATAAAAAATTGCATAAATATATCTGTGCACAAAAATATACATGCATCCAATCAAGCATATATACATATATACATTTCCCTGAGGAGAAGTTTACATTTTTAACATCGCCGATTCCTATGGATCGCATAAATTGTAATTCTCGAAACATATGTCGGAATAAAAGTATGCAGTTATAACATGCGTTTACTCCATTCTTTAAATTTATATATATATGTATATTTATATTTATATGTATATGATTTAAAGAAAAACCACCATTAAATAATTTAACAAAGAAGAATTAAACTCACACCCCCCAGAAAACAAATATATCACAAAAACCTTATTTAAAAAAAAATCAATAAAATACAAAAAGAATAACTACTTATTCTTTTTTGTATTTTATTGATTTTGTTGAATTGTTTAATCGGGTTTTTCTTTAAATTATATACATATATTTTATATTGGGAAATTTGATTTAGTATTGCTAAATTGAATTTTTCCCTGTAGGTTTTGGAATCTATCCCCTATTATTATTATTATTATTATTATTATTATTATTATTATTATTATTATTATTATTATTATTATTATTATTATTATTATTCTTGTTGTTGTATATATATATACCTGTAGTGGATATATATCATGACACTCCGTCGGTTACGATGGCGAGGGTTCCAGTTGATCCAGTCAACGGAACAGCCTACTCGTGCAATTAACGTACAAGTGGCTGAGCACTCCAAAGACACGAGTACCCTTAACGTAGGTCTCGGGGAGATTCAGCGTGACACAGAGAGTGAGAAGGCTGACCCTTTGAAATACAGGTACAACAGAAACAGGAATAAAGAGTGAGAGAAAACTGTGGTGAAAGTGTACAGCAGGGTTCGCCGCCACCACCTGCCGGAGCCGCGTGGAGCTTGAGGTGTTTTCGCTCAATAAACACTCACAACGCCCAGTCTGGGAATCGAAACAGTGATCCTACGACCGCGAGTCCGCTGCTCAAACCGCGCGGGGCAATGCGCCCATACTATATGTATGCATGTATGCATGTATGTATGTATGTATGCATGTATGCATGTATGTATGTATGTATGTATGCGTGTATGTATGTATGTATGCGTGTATATATGTATGTATGTATGTATGTTTTTCTTTGAGCTTAATTTAAGTTCCTGAGAGAGTTCAAGCCGGTCGCTAACAAAGCAACAAGACATTTTTGAGTTAAAAGATCCCCCGGTGTTTGTAAATATGTGGTTGAGTTGGTGTGTTGCATGTACTGTCGATTCATACTCCCAATTCTATTCCCATAAGAATCTCAGATGGAGAATTTTTAGAATGTCTCGCAAATCTTCACTGTGCCGCTAATAGATTGGATTTGGAGAATCCGCGTCAGTTTCTGATGCTCTTCTTTCCGTCTTTAGGACTTATTTCTAAATCTAGTTCTTATTCTATCGGTCTCCGTGCCGAACCGCTAATCTTACGGTGATGTAAACACACCAACACCGGTTGTCAAGCAATGATGGACACACATACATACACACACACACCACGCACGCAAACACACACATGCATACAAAAGTCTTCATTCAGTTTCCGTCTACTAAATACACTCAAAAAGCTTTGGTCGGCCTGAGGCCATTGTAGAAAACGCTTTCCCAAGGTGTCACACAGTGGGACTGAACCCCGGAGCCATGTGGTTGGGAAGCAAACTTATTACCATACGGCCACACCTGTGCCTTTTTGTATATATTAACACAGTCAAAATAATATATTTGCCAATCCATTCTTTTTCTCTTCATGTATATATGTATGGGGAGCGGGTTTGTACGTGTACATTTCCCAACGCACTTCTCCTCCTCCTCCTTCTTCACCTCAAACATAAAAAAAACCAAATTAAACACTACGTTTTTTACTTAATAATTAAAAAAAAAACTTTCCGCCGTGAGAACACGACTGTGTTAGTTACAAAATGAGTATGAGAGTATGAAAGTTACATCATACAACATTCTTCACTTTATCAGTTTTATGTTGCGTTTGCAAGGCGATAGAAATGGACAAAACAACAGTATTTCAAACCAGATTTTATCGTTTAACCAATGCGAAATTACATTGTTCAAATTCTATTTCACCTGTATATATCTATTTAGTCTTTGTCATCTTTTTAGAGTCGGTAGATGAAATTCCAGCAATACTCTGGAATATATTTTATACGCTAAGACATTTGGTCACCTCCCTCACCTCATGTGCTATGCCTATCGGGCAGTATTGCTTTAAGTTATATGGAACAGTGGAGAGAAACTGTAAACGCCCGGAGAGACGGCTCTTAACTGGTGGCATTTGGCTAGGTTCTGTTCTATGTACAAATCGCACCCAGATTCACTCTATCTTTCTCCGGTCCGATGGTGATAAGTATCGACACGGATCTACCCAATTTTATTTTTAAAGGTAGAATCCCAACCTAACCACAGTATAATGATTCAAGCCAGTAAAAAGTAAATGGAAAACTATTCTAAATAGATTTTCATTTTCGCACACACTTACTCACACTTTTGTATATTAGGATGTTGCAGTTAAATCTATGAAATCTATGAATAACTTTTCCCTGTGTAGGAGGAAAATAGTCTACACTGTTTCTTAATTATTTTCTTCTCAGTTTTTGATGATGACTTGATTAGAATACAATTAAAATGGTATCTTGGTGACGTAGGGATAAATGCTTATATCCATCGGAGAGATTAGCATGTGGGATATGAGGTTTAGCTTTCTCGTTTTTATGAGATTTAATACGAAGAAATGGCGTTCCACAGTTGTAAAAATGAAAACAGGCTACTTGTCAACCTTACCTTTTTTGTGTGCCCTCTACGTCATTTGCACCATTGTATGCTTTGAGAATCCGAACAAGTTCATAATTGGTCTTCAATGGAAACTCTTGTCCAGTGAGATTAATGAAATATTTCCATTTGTAGACTAAAAGGTGTTTCATGCACAGAAGTTCCGGTTCCAAAACTGAGTATTCTCCCCAACGTACAACAATTGAAGGGGAAAGAATATGAACATTTGGAAAACATTTTGCAATTGCTTTCATTGCTTTTAAAGTGCTATTTCTACTTTTTCCATCTACATTTATGCAATAAAAATTTTGTGGACGGTAAATAGCTCTTAAGAGTCTTTCAACTTGTTCAATGTCTTTATACATTAAAATGCTATAAGCCAAAGGAAAATGTAACTCTTCTTTTGTCATATGACTGGTTATGTAACCCATGTTTTGCCTGAAATTATTACAATCTTGAGTCAAATTTATAAAGTAGGAATCCGGCAAATCAACATACTTTATTGCGGTTTGAAGTTCAATACTCTTATTCAATTCATTGATATTACCAAGTGCCACTTTTGAACAATCAATTTTTGTCATGAAAATTTTATTTTCAAACAACCACTTTAAATAAGTTTGGTTATTGATGAAAAACGTATTTGTATTAGGAGTTTTTGTAAGTAATTTCACCCCAGGAACTTTTGACATTTGCTGCTGTTTTACAGTACTGTTCTCTACGCTAAATTTGCTTTTAAAACTATCAGTTTTTATTGCAGAACGTTCATTGGATACAATCAATTTTGTATTCGAAACAGTAGCGGGGTAAACTCTTTTCCCGGGTAAATTAAAATGCGACATCAATGCGTGATCTTGTTCACTATTGATTACATTTCTGAATTGCAATTGAAAAAGGTACATGATGAAGCACATGATGAAGCACATGGTAAGCACACTTAAGAACGCCTTCTTCAAAGAATATCTGCTCCTCATTTTGCAGCAGCAATGCATAACTAAAAAAAAAAAAAAAAATGAATGCATATAATAGAGTGTGGCAATAGATACATAATTGTTGAGACAACATTGAATAATATACATGCCTATCATTTTATCATTCTCTGCAAATTAAAGCAATGATTAACACAGATTTCAATTACAAAGTACGAATATAATTCATAACAATTGTTCAGTTCTCATATTATGAAGAAAAAGCTAATGTCTATTGATCAAAAATAGGAAGTCATTCTAAATGACATTTGCATTGGATGACAATTTCAACATTATCGACGTAAAGCAGATACTATCGGCCCTTCCTAATCCAGCATGTCTGGAATAGTTAGATTAGTATAGTTTACCCAACGCCTAACCACCTTATCCTGCTTTTAAAAAACACTGTAGTTCAGTGTAGAATTTAGTTAGAACACATTAGGATACAGTTACAGTAATATTGGTTTCAAATTTTGGCACAATGCCAGCAATTTCGGGAGAGGGGTAAGTCGATTATGTCGACCTCAGTGCTCAACTCATAGCTATTTCATCGATCTCGAAAAGATGAAAGGCAAAGACGACCTCGGCGGAATTTGAACTCAGAACGTGAAGACGGACAAAATGCCGCTAAGCATTTTGCCCGGAATACTAACGACAGTTACAGTAATATTGATTTTTCGGAAGAAAGTTCACCACTACTGCTTCGAAAAGGAATAGATGCAAGTAACAATTAAACTGTGATACATATCAAGAAATGGAGGCTCTCTGGATTACTATTTTCATTTTGAAATGTGAAGGAAACTTCAAGAAATAGTAATGACGATGGCAGTACATTGTGGAGATTGGAGGTTAATAGCAAAGAATTTTTAAACGCTGACTCGTCTGTTGGATATTTTTGGGAAGAAATCTTTCAAGAAAAGTTGTTTCATATACTTAAGTCTTTCCTAGATAAATTATCTTTCTTTGATTATACAAAGGTTTACTAAACATTCATAGGCTGATCAAGATACTCTCGTGGAATGTCACCAGATGACGTCTATTTTTCGATATAGTCCCTCTAGTCGTTCACACACTTTTTCCATCTATGTTGCAGTGCTTGAATACCTGTTGGTCAAAATCCTCAACAACAGATATGACGTCATCATCATTATGATACTGGTTCCCAGTCAAGTGTGTTTTCATGTTTTCATATTGGGGAACAAATAATAGTCAGATGGGGACAAATCAGAAGAATAGAGAGAGTGATCAACAAGTTCAAAGCCACAGCCACTCACATGCACAGCTGCCATTGAAATCAACCACTTGTGTGCTGAAGCATTGTTCTGAAGAAACAGTTTTCTTGAACGTTTTGTTTTCATAGCCTTTCGTCGCTGTCTCTGCAAGTTAGCGTAGTACTCTCCATTGATGGTGAGGCCTTTTTGAAGATAGTCTATAAGCACAACGCCTTTTACATCCTTACGACCTTGGTCTCCACTGGAATCGGGTGTAGAAGGGTGTTTCCACTGCATGGATTGTCTCATTGTTTCTATCTCAAAGTGATGAAGCCAGCACTCATCCTGGCCGATGAAACGTTCAAGGATACCAGCTGAATCTGCCTTAAACGATGTCAGATTTTGCCGTAATGTGATCAACGTGGTGTGCTTTTGACCAAGTATCAGAAGACGTGGCATCCACGAAGCAGAAACCTTCGTAATTCACGTGATTAGAGAAGAGGGAGAAAGAAAAGTGGGAGAGAGAAAAAGGAGAGTGAAGCGTCCATGACGTGAGGTAGAAGGAATGTAATTGTATTGCTTTCATGTGATTAGTTGAGGGGAAAGAGAGTACAAGAGGGAGAAAGAAAAGAGAGAGAGAGAGGATAAGGTGAAGAGTGAAACAGAAAGAGAGTGAGAGAAAACGAGGACGAAAGTAAAAGGCGGAAAGTAAGAGAAAAGGGGAGAGAGAAGCGTCCATGACGCGTGGTAGGGGGAAAGTAATATTGATTGTAGTTAAAAAAGTTAGTTTAAGGTAGTGATGTAGAGGAGGAGAGTTAAAAATATAATTTGAGCAGAGGGGTGATGTTCTGATGGTGAAGTAAAAGTTCGAGAGATAGAAGGGGGGAGGAGGAGAAAGAAAGATGGTGGTGGTGGTGGTGGTGGTGGTGGTGAGTGAATAGCGAAAGTGTATGTTTTTTAACTGAACTGATTTTTTTTATATCACCTATCACTTAATGTATGCACATGAGTGCAATTCCATAAAATATTCACGCTTATTTACGTGGCAGATATGCACAATTTAACTAAAGGTTGTATCATATGGAGGGCAATTTTTTTATTGTAAAAAAAGAAAAATAAGAGTGAATGTTTATTTTAAGAGTGCTGTCTATAAAATTGCGCCTTTAAAATTGTGCATAAAGTATATAAAGTGTATATATAAAGTGCATTAACTAATCATCGTATTCCAGTTTCTTTCAGTTATCAATGAATAACAAATGAGTGACTATTTTTCCATACAGACACAACACAGGCTACGTTTTCAGGATTTTTAGATAAAGTTTTCAGACATTACCCAATAGGTTTACCATTAATTACGGGAAATATTCACGGGTCCCGCTAGTATTCATTGATTCTTTAACATTAACTTCACCTACCCTAGATGCAGCAGGGATATTAAGATTATGAACGAAAGAAAGTAATTCATGTAAAATTTTCTGTATTAACTTTTTTCTTAAAATCTTATAAAATCATTTCTCGTGTCTTCTTTAAGTGCAAATTCAAACATTAAACCAAATATGATGCTTATTTTCAGTGTGATCACCTCTATAGACTTTCAAAGTGTTAAACTCGCTGAGTCGTTAGAACAGCGAACGAAATGCCTTGCAGAATATTTTCCTCTTTTTGGTGTTTTTCATTCAAATCACGCCGAAGTAAAATTTGCCTTTAATTCCGCTAGAGCTGATAACTGAAGTATAATGTGGCAGATGCATGAAAGCGCATGGCTCCGTGGTTAGATCGTCGGGCCTACAAACACGAGGTCGTGAGTTCAACTTCCGGACGGGGCTGTGTGTAGTGTTCTTGAGCAAAAAAATTTATTTCACGTTCCTCCAGTCAACTCAGCTGTAGACATAGGTTAAGACGTCACTAGAGCCAAGTTTTATCAGCCTTTGCCTTCCGTTTGGATAACATTGGTGTTGTGGAGAGGAAAGGCTGGTATGCATGGGCTACTGGTGATCTTCCATTGGCAACTTTCCCCGAACATGTGCCTTGGAGGGTAACTTTCTAGGTGCAATCCCATGGCCATTCATGACAGAAAAGGGTCTTTACCATTAAGTGTGGCAGACAGATGAAATCGATAGGGCATCGAACGCGATGACTTACAATATTTGTTCTGGTTCTTTGAACTCTGAGTTCAAATCTTGCTGAGGTCTACTTAGGATAACAGAAACTACGCTTTGTCCTGTGTGAGGAATTAAAAAATGTACGGGTATGTAGTAGACAATATTTCCTCAAGAAACTTCTGTACTGACCTGATAAATTTTGCAGCACAGGGCTGTTACATCAAAAACGCTTATAGATTCAAGAGAATGTAATATCCCATTGCCCGGTAATTGCATTAATTACGTTCAGTTAGGTGGGAGTTAGATACTGAAAGCATTTTATACGCGAAGCTCTATTTTCAGATGCATGCAGCAGATGTCTAAAATAACCATTATCTTAAGGCTGTGGTGTAGGCCAACAGAGCCATTTCACAATTGTGTGGATATAATTGACCTAACACCCTCTAAGCGGTGCTCCACAATGATTGAAGTTCCAATGACTAAAATAAGTAAAAGTGTAAAAGTGTAATATTAAAATTCGTTTGCTTTGTTTAGATACCTATATATATATATATATATATATATATATATATATATATATATATATATATATATATATATATATATATATATATATATATATATATATATATATATATATATATATATATATATATATATATATATATATAAGAATATATATATATCAGAATA
>NC_142932.1:52396853-52419353 GCF_046866305.1 Octopus bimaculoides | reverse complement strand
TTTTTGTGCAGCTGGGGATTGCTCTGCATTTTACATTCAATGTAATGTTCACATTGCTTAAATAAATGCAGTTGCATGAAACGATCGTACTGCATCAACTTTGAATATCCTTGTTGCTTATTTTGATTTTAATCACCTTATTTTGGATGTATGAATAGTAGCATACTTAATTCTAGTGCCTAAACTGAAGTAGCATATTCATCTTGAATCTAGATTTTTTATAACTATATATATATATATATATATATATATATATATATATATATATATATATATATATATATATATATATATATATATATATATATATATATATATATATATATATATATATATATATATACATATATATATATGGAGTGGCTGTGTAGTAAGTAGCTTGCTTACCAACCACATGGTTCTGGGTTCAGTCCCACTGCGTGGCACTTTGGGTAAGTGTCTTCTACCATAGCTTCGGGCCGACCAAAGTCTTGTGAGTGGATTTGGTAGACGGAAACTGAAAGAAGACCGTCATATATATGTATATATATATATATATGTGTGTGTGTGTGTGTGTGTGTGTGTGTGTGAGTTTGTGTGTCTGTGTTTGTCTCCCCAACATCGCTTGACAACCGATACTGGTGTGTTTACGTCCCTGTTACTTAGCGGTTCGGCAAAAGAGACCGATAGAATAAGTACTAGGCTTACAAAGAATAAGTCCTGGGGTCGATTTGCTCGACTAAAGGCGGTGCTCCAGCATGGCCGCAGTGAAATGACTGAAACAAATAAAAAGAGTAAAAAAAGAGTATGTATATATATATATATATATATATATATATATATATATATATATATATATATATATATATATATACATAAGTATATATATATTTATGTATATAGAAGTGCATATATATGTATATATATATGTGTGTGTGTATATATATATATACATATAAATATATATGTGTATATGTGTGTGTATATATATATCTACTACATATGTAGGAAATTCTGTCTGTGTGTGTGTTTGTGGAGTTGTTAGCTAACCCCTCCTACATCGTTTTATCGATTCTGATGAATCTTGACACGTGAGTAGAACTCATGTCTGGAAACATCACGGAATATTCAAATTGTTGAAAAATAGATAAGGCCCCTGGAAGGGATCCTTATATATATAATATATTTTCTTTTAACAGCCAAGGGAAATAACCCATTCGACCCTGGAGGAGATCTTTATAGCCAAGGGAGATAACCCAGACATTTTCCTAAATTATTTGGTATAAATCAAATTGAGTATGCTTATTTCTTAGTATTTGAACTGTTAGAGTTATTTCCGTAATTTGTCCAGTACAACCCTTAAACAAGTAAATAGTATTTTCCTAAACAATAGATCCACTTATTTTGGTTAGTGCCATAATCAAGAATATACCAGCACTAGCGCAGCTGCGGGTAATAATCTCTGGAAACGCACAAAAGCTCTTTTCAGAGTTATTTACTATGAATTCTTATTATCTAATATCTGATTAGCCTGTTATCACGTAACATGCTTCACGATTTTAGTATACATACCTCATTAGTATTTCCTCCTAAGTTCTATATACTCTGGGAACGCATTAAAGCCCTTTTCGGGGCTATTTTATTTGAATTCATACTATCGGGTAACTAATTTCATGTTATTACATAACTGACTTCATAATTTGTATATTCATAACTTATTAGGAATTCCTAAAACAAGATCCTGTATAAGACAGTTCGGTATTCTCTGTAAATGCGCAAAAGCTAGATACTGTATATTGTTGTTATTGGATTAGCGAAACAATTATGAGAATGGAATCAAGGGATAAGCCACTCTTTTCCGGGAATTTCGGGGTACGTCACCTAGAATATATATATATATATATTTGAGCTGATGCATTTTGAAAGAAAGTCTATTCTAAAACAGCCATACTCTCTTTTTTCAGAGGATCCACTCACGGCATCCAATAATATCAGAGATCTGGGTGTAATTGTTGACAACAATCTCAATTGGAGTGCCCACCTCAACAATAAGGTCAATATAGCTCGTAGGATGAGCTCCTGGATCTTAAGAACCTTCCAGTCCAGAGAACAAGGTGTCATCATTCCACTTTTCTCCTCCTTTGTACGGCTACACCTCGAATACTGCAGACACTTGTGGTCTCCCCATACAAAACAAAACATCTCGAGGATTTACTCACCCCAGAGGGCACTCACTAAAAGAATTGAAGGCATGACTGATCTTGATTACTGGGACCGCCTTAATGCATTGAAGCTCTACTCTCTCCAGCGCCGCCACGAGCGGTACATCATCTGTATTATGTGGAAAATATACCACCAGCATTGCCTAAACGACCTGAACATATGTTTCGAAGATTACAAATTATACCTTCCATAGGAATCGGCGATGTTAAAAATGTAATCTTCTCTTCAGGGAAATGCATGGGAACCAGCTTAAACGTAAGACATTTTAACCGAATATGAGAACTATAATTGGAGAAGGTTATTACGTAATTTATTTGAAAAAGCCGTTGGAGATTAGGACGCTACCAGACAGTACGTTGGACAAGAAGGGAAGAAAAGAAGGAAAGAAAAAAAGAAAAAAAAGAGAGAAAATTCAGAGTGTAAAGTTGGGAGATAATAAGATGATTTAAATCCGATAAAAATTGGAGAGGAATGTTATGCAAATAATGTGATCGTAAAGGGGAGTTAATCTTGTATTTCTACAAAAAATGCTGAGATAAATGTATATAATCATATATACTCATGTATACGCGCATATATACACACATACATACTCACACACAAACATACATGTACTCGAATAAATACATATATGCATACATACATATATACACATAAGTACAAACAGCTTTTTCAAATAAATTACGTAATAACCTTCTCCAATTATAGTTCTCATATTCGGTTAAAATGTCTTACGTTTAAGCTGGTTCCAATGCATTTCCCTGAAGAGAAGATTACATTTTTAACATCGCCGATTCCTATGGAAGGTATAATTTGTAATCTTCGAAACATATGTTGGAAATAAAAGTATGCAGTTAACATGCGTTTTACTCCATTCATTAAATTTATATATACTCAAGTACCCAAAATATCAAGGAGTTTCTACCTCATAAACAGGAGTTACACCACAGTTATTTTGTGATCTTTGCTACCCTGGTATCTATTAACCAATTTATTTTGTCCGAGTTATTTATTGATTAGGAGAAAATAAATACATATAATATATATATATATGTGTGTGTGTGTGTGTGTGTGTGTGTGTGTGTGTGTGTGCGTGTGTGTGTGCGTGTGTGTTTGTGTGTGTGTATATATACATATATATCTACACATATATATATATACACATATGTATGAAGTACCGTGAAGTCCAGCTCTTATCCGAGCATTGGATATGTTAGTTTCCATCCAGTCTGCTCGGCTTATGTTTGTACCAAAAGTGACTTTGGAGTCCAAGTCGTTGGCGAAGGAGTTGTTGGCAGAACTCGCACGGGATGGTTGGTGCACGTCGAAGTTATTTAAGAAGCTCCTTTCTTCTGCATTTTACCTTCTTATTTTGTTGTCTGTTCTGCTCGAAGGAGCTGGCTCCATTGCAGATACCAGTCCTCCAGGCTGTTCTACCCATGACAATCTGTTCCCGTAAGGATGTCTGGATGGTGCTGTCCAGCAGGTTGTAGAACGAAGCCTTGACGTCGTCTTTAGATGTGAGGCAAGGGTCATACACAGAGATCAGCGTAAGGAACCTTTCCCGAATGAGTGGGATCCGAACCGTCATTGGCGCTCACTGACGGCAGTTGGAACGAGTCTGTGTTGGTTCACGACTTGCGTTTTGATGGCAAGGCCAACTTCATGGATGCGTTGTTCATTAGGATTCTTCCCTTCCAAAAGATGGTGTATTTGGTACCAGCGTCCCTGAGACTGCCTTCTCCAGGAAATTTAGTCTCGCTCAAGGCTACGTCGATGATGAAGCGGGCAAGTTCCTTGTAGACGAGGGCTGTACGTCACTCTGGTCAATTAATGTCACTCTTGTCCTGGAGAGTGCGGATGTTTCAGGCCCCGAAAGTGAGAAGTTGTGAAACAGAGGATTTAGTAGAGTTCCGACCGCTAAGTGGGAGGTCTGACAGCCGTGGTATGCAGGCCAAATTGGGTTGCCGTGTCCGTTGTTTACCCCACCTTTTCTAAGGGCTTCTCCTTGAGGGTGGAATCTGCTTTTTGAGACACATTAGAAAGACGAAGTCATTCTCTCAGTAAATGGTTTGCAGTGGTCGTGGCTGCGCGACGGCCACACGCACGCACTTGGCCAGGAACTGGGTCAAAAATTGAGACGTGAAGTCTTGATGAGGCTGGGTGCAGAGAGTTTCCGGGGTCTATCCGCCTTTGTTAAGCCTGCCAGCCAACGTTGACCTCTTCCACCGGAGTCAATCTTTGGGGGCTTGAGATAGCCCTTCTCTGCTTTTTCCACCTTTGGGATCTTGATGTTGATGTTTGATCGTGTTTAGTCTGGAACTTTATCCTCGACCTCGCCGCCATGGGTAGCCCTACAGGAGTCTAAGACTCCAGACAATATATCACTCTCATTGGAACACACAAGCTCTTCTACCACGACAAGGGACGACCATCGGAAGAGATATAAGTATATATATATATATATATATATATATATATATATATACATAAAGTTCGTTGTTGTTGTTGGCACTCCGTCGCTTTCGACGTCGAGGGTTCCAGTTGATCCGATCAACGGAACAGCCTGCTCGTGAAATTAACGTGCAAGTGGCTGAGCATTCCACAGACACGTGTACCCTTAACGTAGTTCTCGGGGATATTCAGCATGACACAGTGTGACAAGGCTGACTCTTTGAATTACAGGCACAACAGAAACAGGAAGTAAGAGTGAGAGAAAGTTGCGGTGGAAGAGTACAGCAGGGTTCGCCACTATCCCCTGCAGGAGCCTCGTGGTGCTTTAGGTGTTTTTGCTCAACAAACACTCACAACGCCCGGTCTGTGAATCGAAACCGCGATCCTATGACTGCAAGTCCGCTGCCCTAACCACTGGGCCATTGCGCCTCCACATAAATAAAGTATATAAGTATATATAAACATATATATACAAAGTATATACATATATTAATATATTCATATGCAAGTATATATAAACATATATATAAAGTATATATATAAGTATATATATGTATATATATAAGTATATATATCTATATATATATAAGTATATATAAGTATATATATATATATATATATATATATATATATATATATATATATATATATATATATATATATATACATATATATATATATATATATAAGTATATATATATATATATATATATATATATATATATATATATATATATATATATATATAAGTATATATAAGTATACATAAATATAGACATATATATATATATCTAAGTATATATATATATAAGTATATAAGTGTATGTGTATGTTTTTAACGTGTTTAAATAACACGGAAAAAATAGATAAATGGTTACCAGGCTAGCAAAATTTCACTTAAGTGCCAAATATATTACAGCCTACTTATAAAGGTAGAAATTCCAGTGTTGAGTGAAATGTTTTTGTATAACATAGATAAATTAAGAAATGGACTCAAATGCAGGTGTTATTCAAATCATTTATACTTCCAATATATGTTTCAAAGAAAACACTGATATTATTCCAGAGGGAACAAAAATGATGTAAAAAAAATGCAACCATCTCGTCAAGGAAAGAAAGTGAAACAAAACGCATTAGCAAGCCATTTTAACTGAATATGATCACGTCGTATATGCTGAATAATAAATTTAACGCCAAAGGTAATTTAGTGGAGGATGAGAAAGAAAGAAATTAACAGAAAATTAAGAGTGGAAAATTATAGTGAGATAGATGAATGGGAATAAAGCTTAAAAGCGTGGAAATAGATATATGTAGGGGAAATGAAATATAAGAAGGCAGTTAAAGGTCGAATTTTATAGATTGGTAGAAATTACTTATAGGAACTAAAGGTATGTCTTTGCTAAAGTTTACAACGATAAACGCTTTCTTTAAACGTGTTTACAAGAGTATTCTCCGAGAAAATGATGAGAAATTGTTTTTCATTTCAGAGCGGATAAAAAAGATTTACCTTTGTCATATAGGAAGAATCTAGATAGAATTTTCCATTCCAAATTGAATTGTTTATTATATTCCTTTAGAGACCAAATTAATTTACTAAGCCCAGTATTGTAGCGCTTATTGATATATCTAAATGTTGAGTGATGGTTAGATATTCGTTTCAACAACTGAGACGATGAGCTACCTATATATATGAAAATGACATAAGAACCGGAAATAATTTTGCATTAATAAACAGAGTTCCTCGACTTAGAATTACTGCCAAGGAAACGAATACGATTCGAATTTATATCAGAAATATTAATGTTGTTGTTATTATTGTTCAAAGAATGGTTAGCGTTAATAATATCAATGTTATTATTTTCATTAAGTGGATTTGTATTTAACAAATTGTTATGCGAAGAGATGATTTGTGAAAAGTTTTGGGTGTTTGAAAACCCTATCCTATTTCGGTGTGAATTGAAAATGGTATGGTATCTGGAATTTTTTTGAAAATTCTCATCTATAGCTTCCGGAAACTGGTAAAGGATGTTGGACTTGATCTGCTTACCATATAGAATTACCAACCAAACAGTTTTACTAGGACATACCTTGTTATTAGGGTAATTATCTTTAAAAGTTCTAGACTTATTTTTATTGCATATAAAGGGATATAAAAAATGGCTATCTCAGTTACGTTGCAAAATCAAATTTTTCGATTTAGTATTGTTATTCGAACTAAAATTTATATCGTTATTACCGTTATGATGTGTTTTCATTTCTTGATCAACACAGGCAGAATCAATGTCAATAGGGTTAATATAGGTAATTTTCCCTTTATAGCCTGCTTTAAGTGAGGCAGAGTTATGAAATTCGGCTTTATCGTTGAAGATATCAACATTAGCAGATAATCTAGAAAGTCTAAGTGAAATGATTAGATTTAGGAAGACACTTATCCAAAGGAGCAAAAGATTTTCCAGCGATCTTGGTTGAAACATGCAAACCAAAATCGGGTTGAACCAGCGGACATTCTGATTCCTATATATATATATATATATATATATATATATATATATATATATATATATATAATACAAAGAATATTTATGCATGTATACCCACATATATGTACATACTTACATCTACATGTGTATATAGATGCATATCAGTGTACAGGACGTTAGAAAAATGAACTACAGACAACGATTTTGGTTTGCATGTTTCAACCAAGATCGCTGGAAAATCTTTTGCTCCTTTGGATAAGTGTCTTCCTAAATCTAATCAGTGTCATGCTATTTTTAATCGACACACCGTGAATGTATTCCACGCCAACTCTGCTAATTTAGAGCAGTTTATGCATCGCATAAACAATAGCACAATGCGGTGAATGTTCAATAACCTACCTACTAGATCCAGTGAGCATTTGCATCTATATACCAACCAACGAGATGTAAACCGCATTGATAAAAACCAACTACGACCAATTTTTAGTAGTAGAAATACTTATGAAATACTACAACTCGCACGGTAACAACACAGTAAGTGGAGTCGCGGTAAGTAGATAACTCGCTTTCTGATCATAAGTGCACAAAACCTCACGCGTGCGTATGCTCACATTTTTGCGGATGCTTGTATGAGTGAATGTACTCTCACCATACAGCTTGCCCAAGGGTATTTATACATCCATATCTGTTAACGGTTATTTTTAATACTTTTCTCACTGGATTGGGTGTTCGTTTCTCTTTTTGCCATCTGCGATTTTATTTTTGATCTATATAAATGAAGATGTTTCCTCCATCTGGCTGCTTTTCTCTCTACAAGACGCTAAGTTATATTGCAGAACAGCCATTTTGACGAGTTGTATTTATCTATCAGCCGACGAGATACATCTGCACCACCGGATGCTCCTGAATTAGTTGTTGAGTGTCCCATCCAAGAGGTATTGATGTTAAATGTGTCGAAACAATTGTTGTGATTAATAATAAATTCTCGTATATTCCTTCTTCTGTCGTTCATTTACTATATATAAGTATATATATATATATATATATATATATATATATCCCAAATTTTAAATTTAAAGGAGAGTTTTGACGCTAATATCCATTATTATTGAAATTTATTCCTATGTCAACATTTCTGTTTCAGGCTATATTTAACTGTCAAATTCAAGTCAAACATATAAATTGCCTTACACATCTTCAGGGAAAAAAGGTAAAGAACAAAAGGTAAACACCAAAACATCGCCTCTTGCTATATTGGTAACGATTACATTTTTTTCTCATCATCAACACATTGTGGAGATATCATCATATGAACAAATATATATATATATATATATATATATATATATATATATATATATATATATATATATATATATATATATATATATATAAGTATATATATACATATATATATATATATATATATATATATATATATATATAAGAGAATCTATATATATAAGTATATATATATATAAGTGTATACATATATATAAGTATGTATATATATATATATATATATATATATATAAGTTTATGTATATATTAATATTATCTCAGTTTTAAAAAAAACCTTTGACAATGTAAATATGTTAATAGTTACCCTGGGTAGCAAAAATTACACAAAAAACCAGGATATCACACCTGTTTTATAGGTAGAGATACCAAGTTGAAGTGATGCATTTTGAGTAGATATGAATAGTAACAATAAATGAAGCGAAACGCATATAAATAAAAGTTCCTTTAATTCCTACACATGTTTCAAAATATATGTGTGCTCTACTCCAAAGAAGTAAGAGCTGCTGGAATTCCATATATATTCATCGTCAGGGAACCAACATATAGCAGCAAGACAAATGCGAAATGATGAGATAACTTACGAGTTATAATATTGTAACTATACTAAAGGTATAGCGACTATACTAAAAGTCAGTCGCTACATAAAAGTGGCTGTTCCATGTTACTATACTTGTTGCAAATCAGTGTCCGATGGTTGTTTTGTCCCCCTGCTAGCAGTACATATTGTATATAGAGAGTGCAGTATCGCACCGATAACCAGTTGGGTGGAAGATTTGCCTGAGGTTAAACTAGTAGTAACACGGAACAGCCACTTTGATGTGGCGACTGAATTTAATTTTATATATTTAATGTATATATGTATGTATGTTATCAATCAGTTTCATTTCTGTATTTCTTGTCCATAGAGAAAGAGCCGGACTCTAAAATAGATTCAAGGCTCCTTCATTAGAACTTTTATCAATATCATCTATGTATTTGTGCATATGTGTATGTGTGCAGTATTTGGTGTTAGTGTATGCGCAGATTTGTATGTTTGTTTTATGGATGCGTTTCTATGTATATATTTTCATGTCTAGGCGTGGGCATATGTATTTATGCGCAGATTTGTATGTTTGTTTTATGGATGCGTTTCTATGTATATATTTTCATGTCTAGGCGTGTGCATATGTATTTATGCGCAGATTTGTATGTTTGTTTTATGGATGCGTTTCTATGTATATATTTTCATGTCTAGGCGTGTGCATATGTATTTATGCGCAGATATGTATGTTTGTTTTATGGATGCGTTTTTATGTATATATTTTCATGTCTGGATGCATGCATATGTATTTATGTGCTAAACTTTTGGAAAGTTTTACATATATCTTTACAGTTCCATTGATGGCTTGAATCTGTAGTCTTCTAATCAGCCTTTTTCTTTCAGGTCTTGAGAACCCTAAGTTTTTCCTGGTTTTTGTTGAGGCAGTTCGTTACATATCCCAATGCCCCAACAATCATAGGTATGAATCTGAACTTGTAGTCTGGGTGGAATATCTGCAAATTTCTCAGTAGCTCGGTGTAGTTGTTCTCTTTTACTCTAAGCAGGACAGCTGATTTCTACTACTGTACATAGTTTATCGTCTCTGTCCCAGATTACTATATCCGGTCTATTATGTCTGCATTTTATTGAGGTTTTTATTGGGACATTCTACCAATACTCTTTCATATTATGAGTGGTAATGGCCTCTACCTCATTATGGGTTTTCATCTCCTTAGCCCCGGGGTTATCCTGTCGGTGGATTTCATTGTACAGTGTCTTGGTCACAACATCATGTCTCATAGGTAGGTAATACCGTGATGACATTTTTGGACAGCTGCTGATGATGTGGGTGATATCTTCGATACTGATTCCACAGAGTCTGCATCGGTTATTACATTGTGGCGCTTTGCCCGCCTCTCTGTCCCGTTTGTTTATTAGGAATTTGGTTGCTATTTCTTATTCTTGGATAGCAAAGGCATACCCTTCAAAGTGAGAGTTGGTGACCCGATTGTTTGTCCACGATAGACTGCTCTGGTTGTCAATGTTGTTATTACCCTGGAGCTTTCTGTTAACGTATCCATGCATGGTCTTCTGTTGGAATACATTCATCCTCTCCTCTGATGTTATATTACGGTAGAGTCTTGCAATTTCTTTGGGTAAGAGTTCAGGGTTGTCGAATAAGGAATGCTTGTCAAGTAGTTGCCTTCCCAATCTCGTGATGGTATTTACCTCATGTCTGCAGACTTCATCAAGGGGTGCACTTCGACACTTAGTGGTTATGAGATGATGTCGAAGAGATATGACACAGCATTCAAAGGCAGTCTGAATTGATGTTAGGCCCCTCCCTCCTTTATTTCGTTTTAGGTATAGGCGGTCCACATCGCTATGTATGTATGTATGTATGTATGTATGCGTGTATGCATGCATTTGCTTTTATATATATGTATATATGTATGCATATACATATGCGCGTGTGTATGCATACAGCTGTTTGTATGCTTACAAATGTTTCCAGTAGTCATCATAAATAGGTTTACTCAATTGGTCTAATGATCAACTGAGGTAAATAGATCAGTTGAGTAAATCTACTCGTATCTATAATGAGGACTGAAAACAGTTGTAAGCAAAATTTGCTATAATAAAGGAATCATATGTAATGACCATCATTTGAACTTGTCTATTATATATCACTCTGTAAAAACCAATCTGAAGCCCATCCACAGACTTACAATATAGAATTGTCATGAACCATAACTTTGGACCCTGCCAAAAGATTACTTGGAATTCTTCACTACTCTAAATAATATTGTTAGCCTTGTGTGCAACAGAGTGCTTATGAAATATTTTGCCCGGCTTGATAATCCTTCACTACTTGTTCTATGTATACATGCGTGTGTGTATGTGTGTGTGTGTGTGTGTGTGTGTGTGTGTGTGTGTGTGTGTGTGTGTGTGTGTTTATGTTTGTCCCACCGACACAGACATCGCTTGACAACCGAGGTTCATGTGTTTACGTCTCCGTAACCTAGCGGTCCGGCAAAGGACACTGATAGAATAAGTACTAGGCTTACAAAGAATAAGTCCTAGTGTTGATTTTTTGAACTAAAACCTTTACCGATTGTATTTAACTCTCAATTTTATAGAACCGGAATTTTGGAATTCATCTTTGAAGGATATTCCTATACCATCTAGAAAAGAATATATTTTGAAATTTATTAATAATATTAAAGATTTTATTAATAGGATTAAATGGAAAGTCTACTACAATAGCTGTAACATATCTAATATTAAAGATGTAGAGAATACTAATCATATCAATTCAAAATTTAAATCTAGAAAGGAACCCCCGTATAATAGGGATATACAGCTTTTAGAGGATAATATTTGGAAGGGGGTGAAAAATATTAAATTTCATAAATACCCAAATAGACATAATGAATATTTAAGAAATCTAGCTATTAGAATAAAAGAAATGCGAAATATGGAAGGAATTATAGTACAATCAGATAGAACTAGGAACCTGTATAAACTAGATGTTAAATTATATGATAACCTATTAGAGAAATAAATAAATAAAAAATATAAAATTGTTCCAGAAAATACTCTTTATAATATGAATAAGGCCTCTAATTTAATCGTGTTGAAATATGACTTAGATAATAAAACTGAACCTTATGTACCTATGCACCCTAGAATTACTTTAAAAGACCATAAGGATAATTTTTATTCTGACCCAAAAGTTAGACTTATTTGTCCATGTAAATCAGATCTAGGTAAATTAAGATAATTTTAGATAAATATATTAATAGATTAAATGAAATTAATTACCTTAAACTTTGAACTAGTACTAATGATACTTTAAAATGGTTTAATAATATTAAAGATAAAAATAGATATAAATTCATTCAAATAAATATTGATAATTCTTCTTCTTCTATTAATGAGATTGTACTTAATAAGGCCTTAATTTATGCAATGAATAAGATAGGAATGACTTATGATGAAATTAATGTAGTTAAAACGGCTAGGATATCGTTGATTAGATATAATAATAAATTGTGGGCTAGGAAGGATACTAGGGACTATTTTGATATACCTCTGGGGCACATGATTCTGCACAGGCAACTAATTTAGTACGTATTTATTTATTATCGGAACTTCAATTAGAAAATTTTAAGTTGGAGGGTGGTTTATCCAGGGATGACCTTTTATTAATAACTAAGAATTGCACCAATAGAACATTAGAATTATATAAGAAACTATATAGATTTTTAAAAGAAATTGATTAAATATTACTATATATAATGAGAACTATAATGTTAATTACTTAGATGCTAATTTTAATTAAATAACAGGTAAAACCCGACCATTCCATAAAATTAATGGAAACCTTAGATATATTAATGCTAATAGTAATCACCCACCCTCAATTAAGAAATCGTTAACAGATAATATAGGTAAAAGTATATCGTTGCTTTCTTCAAATATTGAGATTTTCCAAAAACACGCACTTTATTATAATAAAGCCCTGCGGGAGACGGGATATAATAATAATATAAAATTCTTTAATAATTCTAAATATAATTATAATATAAAAGATGATAATATAAATGATTCCTATATTTTTTATAATAATAAAACATAACAGTTTAAAACCTAACAGTTTAAATACATATTTTATCTATTTATTCTATAATTCTTATATTTACGCCATATTTTCACGCTATATATTTCTTATAAACGCTAAGTTCTTCGTATTACGTTTGAAATTTTAGTTTAACAGAAATTCTTCGATAAGATAAGTTATGTTTTTATTTTAAGTAATGTTGTTAAATATTTTTCGATTATTTATTGTTAAAATAAGTATTATTCTATATTCATTTGATATTCTATTATAAGTTTAGATACGTACATTGATTTTATTATTATTATTTTATTATTCTTATGATTTATTTTAGACCTGAAGAGTGACTATAGTTTTAGATCGAATTTATTTTAAATATAGCCACGAAACGCGCATAGTCTTTTAATGTTGTTTGCTATTTATTGATTGCGTAATTTATTGATTTTTTAAATAGGGTTTTTGTGTTATATTTGTTTTTCTAGATGTTTTGAATGACATTTTGGATTGTTGAATTTGTTAATAGTTGGTTTTTCTCTAAATTATATATGTATTATATATTGGGAAATTTGATTTAGAATTGCTAAATTGAATTTTCTCTGTAAGTTTTGGAATTGTATTTCCTAATATTATACACACACACACACACACACACACATACACACACACACACACACACACACACACACACACACACACACACACACATATATATATATATATATATATATATATACCTTCATACACATACACCTGCATTTGCATATAAATATACATGCATATGTTTAATGACAGATGAAATCTTATAAGCAAACCTATGAACAATCTCCAGGTGTAATATTCATGTTGTTCTATATATTGGAGAATATATATATATATATATATACATACATATGTATCAGTGGCGATTCTGGCACTCGGGCTGTTCGGGTTTAGCCCAAGTATAAATTTAATAAAGTGAATGTGTATTTGCAAGCCGATTTAAATTCTGCCAGCACTGACTTCAAGTATGTAATTGCAGCCAATAACTCGGACTACCTTTATTGAGCCTGGATGCAGTTCATTTATTTTCCTTCAGCGTCTTGCGGTCGTCTTTGAGGCGCCCTGTTTCAAAAATATCATTCGTCGCAGACGTTATCTCGACATCGTTCACACGCGCCTCACTCTGTCTCAGAATTTATAGCTCGAGTTGTTATCTATAATCGTAAAAATTAAAAGTAATTAAAATTCAGTGTTTTCTTGAAATAATAAATTTCTATAGTGGTTAGGATTTAAATTCCAATCTATGAAAAGTTTCCATTCTACAGTATTCTTAAAGGAACGAAAATTTATCTAGCAACTCGGACTGATATGAACGAGCCGGGTAGGTTAAAAGGACTAACTGACATCTTTTGCCAAGAGTACAGGCTACTGTCAGATCGGTGATGTTTGTTGAGTACTCTGCTTTCCTTATTTGATTGCTGTTATACAGTAGTAACTCGGGCTAATACGAATGAACCTTGTAAGATGTAAAGACTAACTGACATATCTTGTCAAGAGTACAGGCGTCAGTCAGATCGCTGATGTCTGATGTGCACTCCGCTTTCATTATTCGATTGCTGTTATTCTGTGCGTGTGTAAAGATCAGTTGTGTTTTGCATGGTTGCCTTATTTTTACCCTTAACTTAGAAATGGAGAAAGACAGTGCTAGATATAAAATATAAGCCATTTGGGGCTAGAAATATTGCGGTAAAACGTGAGGCATTCCTTCGTTAGAAGCAGCAAACTTGCTTACTGTTAAATTATCCGTGTGGTGTGCATTACGTCTCTTATCTTCTTTTATACGTGTCTTACGTGAAATCTCTGATGAGCCTGAGTGACGTTGATGACCTGGAGTCGCCTCTGATTATATATATATACTCTATATATGCAAGCCAAAAGGAAAGCTTCAATGGGTTTGCTCGTCATGCTAGAAACAGGAGCCAGATATTCTTCAAAATTTTCCTGACGCCTTAAAAAGTTACTAAAATATATGAAAAAGTATACACTGGATAATGTATGCCTAATCTCTATAAAAAAAAAGAGAGGAATATTACACCCGGATAATTTTCATAGGCTTGCTTATAAGAGTTGACATGTGGTTAAACAACTTGTTTCATTTTCTCTTGTCTATCTATACTTCTATTTATGTATCCTGTTCTCTACTTCCTTCTCTGACTAAAATATCTTAATGACTGATGGTTTTCATCATTTCTTTCTCTCGCATTCACACGCACCCGTTTTACTCATGCAATATGTTGAAAAATACTATGGACAGGAAATCATTGACCCTGTCTACATAATACGTCCACTTGTTCTGGACATATGCTGTATTGTCACACCAAGACTACAGTAAGTTTAATCATTCATTAACAAGAACGTAGTCGAGAGTAATCTTTTTTTCTCCCTCAGTCAATTAGTTATATCTGCTTGACTACGTCTTTCACCTCTGACACGCTAGTCTCCACACTTCTCTATACTCACTATGAAAATACAAGCACAGACATGCACGTCGTACGCGTGCGTACGCACGCACTCACGCACATGCATATGCAAGCGTGCATGCGCATAATCACACACATAATTCTTTTATTCAGTCATGCTGCTATTTTTAGTCATGCTGAAGTACAACTTAAAAGTGCTTTAGTCAATCATATCGAGCCCAGCACTTATTTCGCTCTGATAGATATATTACCGACGGATATTCATCCAGTCGCTATGTTCCGTATTGTCTTCTCTGATATACAACACTGATATGATACTGATAAGCAAACAAGCACACACACACGTACATGCAGACACACACACTCTCTGTCTCACACACACTCTCTGTCTCACACACACGCACCCCTCCACACTAACCAATGGATTGATTTGTCCATTATTCCGATCTTCATATATGAGTGTGTGTACATAAATACACACACACAAACATATATATATATATATATATACACATACACATATATACATGTACATATATATACATATACATACATATACATATATATATATACATGCATATATACATATACATACACATATATATATACATACATATACATACATACACACATATATATATATATACACACATATAAATATATATATATATATATATATATATATATATATATATATATATATATATATATATATATATATATATATATATATATATATACATACATATACATATATACATACATATATATATATATATATATATATATATATATATATATATATATGCAGGCTGTGGTGAATAAATTTTCGTTTCAATTATGCAAAAATGATAATAACACTGACAACACATTTTAACATAAATTTGTCAAAATTATATAAAAATATCTTGAAATACTAAAGAATAAACATATTCAATAAATCGCCATTGACTTCGACCACGGCTTCTAGATGACTTCGGAATCTTCCGCAACTCTCCAGGACGGTCTCCTTGTTTAAGTTGCTGAATGCTGCCATAATCCTTGCCTTCGGATCATCTTTGCTGTTACAAGGCGTTCTATTGGTCTCTCACTCAACTGCGCCTCACACATAATCAAGAGGGCAGCAGTTTGGGCAGTTAAGTAGCCAGATGTTATGGGTGATGTGGTCACAGAAATTATCAGACGGTTATAACTGGACTCTCCTGCTTGTGTGGCATGGTGCAGAGTCCTGACGCCAAACATAGGGTCTTCCAGTAGCCACCCTCTTGGCCAAGGGCAGCACTACCTCATCCAGGCACTTGATGAGGCCATGTGGGAAGATGAATGGAGGCATAACGTCGCCATCACTAGTGATCACTCCAAACACCATGATGTTGACTGGATTTTGATTTTTATCACTCTCGGTACATGTTTTGGGGACATGGCAAGTCAAAGGTTGTTCTGTGTGTTGACCATCTGATCCCGGTAGAAATTTTTCTTGTCTGAGAAAAACCAAAGTATACTCGGTTGGAGGGGATGCTTGAGTTTGTTTAAAAGCTTCGTAGCGCGGTCTTTCCTCTTGTCCTTGATGGCTTGGAATAATAATTGGCCCTTTCTCATCTTGTACGACGAATACAATAAGAAACTGATAAGAAACTCAGACACTCTCATGTCTCTGGTGATGGACCTGATTCACTTGGAGGGATCTCACCAACAAATTCAGCAGTTCTCTACTTATCAGAACGATCAGAGTGAGTTTTCCGAGCTACCGTATCTCTGTAATCACTATTAGACTCATCCAACTCTTTCCGAATCCTCTACACTATCTTCAGATTGACACCTATACACTCTGAAATGTTCGCATTGGAGTTTCCGGCACGAATGCCAAGCAGTACAGCATGTCGTTTCCAAATTTCTAGCAGTGTGAATTGTTTCTTGGTGCTGTTTTTCTCACAGACGGTACCCAACTGACCTTACTATAGTGTGTCGTCGACAAAATTAGAAACAATCAATGCGCATGCGGGAAATAAAAAATATACAATAACGACAATTTACCCATTGCACTCTGTATATGTGTGTGTGTGTGTGTGTGTGTGTGTGTGTGAGTGTGTGTGTGTGTGTGTGTGTGTGTGTGTGTGTGTGAGTGTGTGTGTGTGTGTGTGTGAGTGTGTGAGTGTGTGTGTGTGTGTGTGTGTGTGTGTGTGTGTGTGTGTGTGTATCAGTTCAAATTTGCAGGAAAGACAAAGACAGGTGAAGGAACAAGTAGGTACACTAATTTAACGTTCGAGAATAATAATAATGTATTTCTAGTTATGTAAATATACTTTCAAGCAAGAGCTGTAGGTCATAGGAAGAACGCTTTTGATAATAGGCTTATGCGTTTGAAGCCGACCTAGGTTTCAACACAACAGCAACAACAACAATGATAATGATGTGTGTACACAAACTTTCAAACACATGCAAACCTACTTAACAAAACAGGTATCAACCGATATTGCTTAGTTAAATGCCAGTAAACTCATCTGCTATAAGCAAACGTGTAGATTGGCATGTATCATCTAGCAGACACTTCCATTTATCAACCGGCTTATTCACTGGTCTTCTTTCTTGCATTTGTTTACTGAACGACATTTCAGCAATTAAACTTCTTAGCAGGTGTTGTTTATGAAAGAGAGAGAAAGAGAACCGCTTTGCATAGCTTAGTCAGAGAAAGAAGAACAATGAGATCATGACCTATTTCGCAGTCGTGGTGACTAGTAAGAGAAAAATTGAAAGATAACTTCAGACGGAAAACCAAGTTTAAACGCTTGCAAATCTACCACTTAACAGGAAAGGCCTCTCTGAAGGTTCCGCTTACGAAAATTTCACTAAAAAAACTTTGGTCAAAAAGAGGTTATGGTAGAAGATACTTGAGCAAGGTGCAGAGAAGGATCCTACCTGAATCACATAGTTGTGAAGAGAGCTTCTTAACAATACAGTCACACTTGCATCCATAAAGTTTAATCCTACTTCTTCAGTAAATGAATGCATTTCCTTCTTATTGCTCCTATAAGTAAATGTACTGATATTTATCAAGTGTATTTAATTTAACAGATCGTTAAATTTATATATATATATATATATATATATATATGCGTGTGTGTGTGTGTGTGTGTGTGTGTGTGTGTAATACATGTATATATATATATATATATATATATATATATATATATATATATATATATATATATATATATATATATATATATATATATATATATATGTATGTAATACATGTATGTATATATGTATGTATTTCTTAATAAATTTTAATTATTTATTTCAGAAGGCAATTTGAGAACAATAACGTCGTTGGTAAAAGGTCTTTGGTTCAATGCATTTCTGAATGTGAGAGTAATAAAGAGTAAACGTAAATTTTAACACTTAGTAAATCGCAGATAGTTAGACTTTCTACCCGATTTTTATACTACTCTTCGATGCACACGCGCGCACACATTCATATATGGGAGGTGGGCCTAAACGAGGCGTGCAGGCTCCAAAACGCACATCTGAACACGGATAAATGAAGTATTTATTCACTTACACTGAAATAAACACACTGACGCGCACACATACGTTTTAATAGCACACGGGAAGATATTTATTGATGAAAGTTGCCTCTTTATTCATTCTTTGTTGTACTGGGGTGTACTGTGAACATCGATAGAAAAGGAGAAATTAGGATTAAGGTTCCTAGCACACCTTTCTATGTGTTCACTGACCTGTATCTGTCTGTATTGTGGGTGGCGGATTTGTTCTTTGTGGAGAGTGGTTCTTCGACGGAGTAATATTCCTGTTTGGTCAATATAATGATTACCACACCCTAAGCATGCAATAGCATAATATATATAAGGGACAAATATTCAGAAGTGAATATTTATATAGATATTGTTATTGTTATTATCTGTGGTAAATCTAAATAGTTGATACCAGCAACAATAATATAGGTGGTTGCAAGCCTTAAATAGAAATAGATAGCTATGAAATTAAAATTTACATTTATCCTCTTTCTAGCAAGTAGGTGCCTTGTGTGCTTTTATGATATATATATATATATATATATATATATATATATATATATATATATATATATATATATATATATATATATATATATGTATGTATGTATGTATGTATGTATGTATGTATGTATGTATAGAGGTGGGGTATGTGGGTGGGCTGAGTGTGGTGGTAGAGGTGGGGTTTGCGGGAGTGGGTGTAATGGATGGGGGTGGGGTGGAGTGGGATGGATAGGGAAGGTGGAGTTGGATCGTGTGGGGTTGGGGTTACGAGGGAGGGGTGACGATGAAGGGAGAGAGGGAAGGGAGAAGATGGGTAGGAGTGAAGAGAAGAGAGAAGGAGAGTAGAAGTGAAGAGAAGTAGGAGTAGGAGCAAGAGAGGAGAGGTGGGTGGGAGGAAGTACGTTTGAGAGGGAGAGAGGAGAGGGGAGGAGGTTAGATGAAGAGGGGAGGAGAGTTGTGTCCATGTGACGCAAAGGAGCGAAGAGAGAAGATTAATCCCTGGCAACCTGCTAGAAAGAGTATAAATGTATAAATATAACTGCATTCTTTTTATGTCACACACGTTCATCCCACTATTTTTTTTAACGTGACCTGACTGAGACCAACGCATACTTTTCTGTTACTTTCAATCTTTTATTTTCGTTCATTCGTAAGGACGTTTCCTTTCTACAAACTAACAAGTATTCAGAAGAAGTGCTCAGGGTCGAAATGTCAAAGAAATTTCTACTTTAATTTCTCACAGAGCATCTCTGTTTCGACTTTGCCTTCCAGTTTGTTATTCTCATTATTAGTTTTCAACACACACACACACACACACACACACACACACACATACAAACACACCCACACACACACACACACACACACACACACACACACACACACACACACACACACATACACACAAAGTGCTTCTGAACAAATTTCACTCATAAGGTATAGATTAATCTGATACTAATGTATTGGGTTGGCAACTAAGTTCCCGCCGTTTTTTAATTTAAATTTTTCAAAAGGTTTAATAAAAAAAATAACAACTAATTAATCAATAATGTATTCACCCTTGTTGTTTACAACTTCTTCCCAATGTTCGACAAGATTTTCAATACCTCGTTGGTAGAAAAATTGATCCAACCAAGCTCTCAATTCTGCATCAGTATTGAACGAAACACCACACATAGCATTTGAAAGAGATCGAAAGAGGTGGAAATCCGTTGGTGCCAAATCAGGAGAGTGCGGTGGGTGTGGCAGCACTTCCCAGCCATGCGTTTGAATGGCTTACTTTGTCATATTGACGATATGAGGGCGAGCGTTGTCGTGCAGCAGAAGAACTTCATGCTGCCGATTATATCTTTTCTCTTGAATAGCCGTGTTGAGTCGTTCCATCAGTTGAACATAGAGTTCCGCGTTGACCGTTTGGTGCCGTTCAAGCAATTCGTAACGGCTAATCCCTTCCCAGTATCACCATACGTACAACATCGTTTTACGCGGATGAAGATCTTGTTTCCCGCGCGGTGTCACTTGTTTATCCGGGCTAAGCCATTCCTTACGCTGCTTCATATTGATGTACAGGCACCATTTTTCGTCGCCAGAAACGATTCGGTAAAGAAATCGTTGCTTGTGTCCATGAGTTGAGCGGTGACGAGCAAGCAAACCAGCGGAGATTGTGGCTCCATACTTCTGAACCTTTTCCATCGAGTGAAGATGCTTCTCTATAGCAGTGTGGGAGCATTCCATTATCTCTGCCAGTTCCTTTGTCCTTTGACGAGAATTTTCGTGCAAAAGTTGGTTTAATCGCTCTTCATCAAACTCAACTGGACGGCCAGAACGAGGTACGTCTTTGAGGTAAAAATTTCCATTTTTGAACTCGGCATACCAATCACGAGCGGTTCTTTCAGCTATGGCATCCTCTCCATACACAGCACAAATGTCGGAAGTAGCTTTTGCAGCCTTAGAACCTTGATTAAAAGCTAAAAGAAAGAGGTGTCGAAAATTCTCGTTTTTCTTAACTTGACATTCCATTTTAATGATCTGAAAATAAACAAAACTTAATAAAAATTAACTAGAAAAAAAAAAAAAGATTCCAAAATGATTCAAAAATAGAATTCTCGAAAAAAAATAGATTCCAAAATTTAAAAACGCAATAAATTCTATAATTAAAAAAAACGGTGGGAACTTAGTTGCCAACCCAATACAAAATAGTTTCCTTTGGCGCCACGATAAACTCGAGCCTGGGAAAACGTGATGATGAAATAACTTATAATTTGCATAGCCGTCTCTGCACTGATCTATGTACAATGACACCAGTCATTTTGAATCATACTTCTATTCAAAGTTTACATGAGACCTTCCTAATAAATATTTATAACTAAAGAGGTTTTATATATCTGCATGTATGTGAAATACAGATTAAATTAGTAATCAACTGACGAAAAATGTAAGCAATAAATTTATATGTAGTATCTATTTCTCTCTCTCTCTCTCTCTCTCTCTCTCTCTCTCACATACACACACACACCCATTCTTTTACACATTTCCGGCATTTGACTGCGGCCATGCAGGTGCACCGCCTCGAAGAAACAGACCCCAGGACTTATTCTTTGTAAGTCTCATACTTGTTCTATTGGCCTCTTTTGCCCAACCGCTAAGTTACAAGGACATAAACACACTACCATCGGTTTTCAAGCGATGTTGGGGGGACAAACACAGACACAAAGATACACATATAAATATACATAGACTTGTATATAAGACGGGCGTCTTTCAGTTTCCGTCTACCAAGTCCACTCACAAAGCTGTGTTGGCCCGAAGCTATAGTAGAACAAACTTGTCAAGGTGTCGCGCAGTGGGAGTGAACCCGGAACCGTGTGGTTGGGAAGCAAGCTTCTTACTATACAGCCATATATATATATATCTTAAAATCGAT
>NC_142932.1:52384353-52391853 GCF_046866305.1 Octopus bimaculoides | reverse complement strand
GTGTGGTTGTGTGTGTTTTTACGTATCTATGTTATGAAAAATAGGTAAAGAATACTGAGATGAAAGTTTAATCTATGACGTTGTATGTATCACTTTCTCTCTCTCTCCCTCTCCTTCTTTTACTCTTACTCTTACTCTCTATATTTTTATGTTGAGCGCGTGTGTAAGAATGACGTTCCAGGTAGAAGGGATGAAATAAAAAAGTTGCTAGAAACAACAGCCAAATCTCCCTTAAATTACACAAAGTAAACGGAATTTTAAAAATCTAATTACTGCACTGGAAAGTTCACATCGGGAAAATTCCATTGATGCAAACATTTTTACGAAAAAGTGGAAAATGTGGATTTCTATAAACTTTTAAAAAGGCTTCACACAAACACACAATTTCAGCTTTATATATTAAGATATATATATGTATGTATGTATATATATATATATATATATATATATATATATATATATATATATATATATATATATATATATATATATATATATATATATATATATATATATATGGTTTTATTTATATAAAATGAATATAGATATATAATTATATATATATATATATATACGTGTATATATATATATATATATATATATATATATATATATATATATATATATATATATATATATATATATATATATATATATATATATATATATATATAATTATATATATATAAAATTATATATATATTATTATAGATATATATATATATATATATATATATATATATATATGGTTCTGGAATTGCAGTACCTCCAGGAAAATCCTTATGAGACACAGAACAAAGGTCTCAAACCAGTTGACTAGAGAACTGGAGGATAGGAAAAGGGCTAAATTAAATCTAACACTGTTACAAATAGAAACGAAATTTAAACTTTCCCATGAAAAGTAGAGAGCGGAGAAGGGGAAGAGTGCAGTAGAAAGCATAAAAAAATCTCAACGCTTTCTATAGATTTGCAAAGAAGACTGCCACGTCACAGTACAAAATAGGACCCTATTCCTGCCTAATGGCTAACTGACTGCAGACCCCACATTTATAAGTGAAGTGCTCAGTGCGCAATTCAAGAGTGTTTTCACTTCTCCTCTGAGTCACATGCAGATAAAGAAACCAGCTGATTTCTTTGACAATATCACGCAGCAGAAAAAGACTGCATCCATTACCTACATTGACATTGAAGAGGAAGATATAATAGCGGCCATAAACGAAATGAGCTCAAATTCTGCAACTGGCCCCGATGGTTTCCCAGCTGTCCTCCTAAAGTCATGTAAACAAGAATTAGCGGGACCACTCCGGAGTTTCCTTGCAAGTGGTAAACTTCCCAAAAAGCTGAAGGCAGGCATCATACGTCCTATCCATAAAGGTGGAAGCAGAGCAGAGGCTGGGAACTACAGGCCCATCTCTCTGACTTCACATATTAGCAAAGTCATGGAACGAATTGTCAGAAGGAGGTTGATTGCGTTCCTAGAAGAAAATGACTTGCTGAATGAGACCCAGCATGGTTTCCGTCCAGGTAGAAGTTGCCTCACGCAGCTCTTGCAGCATTATGACTGGGTCCTGAAGCAGCTACTTGACCATTCAAATGTTGATGTGATATATCTCGACTTTGCAAAAGCTTTTGACAAAGTTGATCATGGCTTGATATGTCACAAGCTGCAAAACCTTGGCATAGCTGTTAAATTAGGAGAATGGCTGCATGACTTCCTGAATGGTAGAAGTCAGACAGTTGCAGCCAATGGAGAACTATCTAGGTAAACGCAAATATTGAGCGGTGTTCCGCAAGGAACTGTCCTGGGGCCACTACTGTTCATAGTGGCCCTTCTGGACATGCCCACGGTCACTCGGAGAGTCACTGTCACTAGCTACGCTGATGACACAAAACTCAGGTAATAAAGAATCCTGATGATGTCATAAGCCTCCAAAATGACCTAAATGCAATATACAAGTGGGCAGAGCAAAATAATATGCGGTTCAATGCTAAAAAATTTCAAGTACTGCGCTACAAGCCACAAGTGCCCCCCAACCGGCATACACAGAACCTGGAGGTACTGCAATCCCAGAACCACAAACAGCGAGAGACCTGGGCATCAGCATGTGTAGTGATGCATCATTTCACATGCACATTGTCAAGTTGACAGCAAAGTTCAGACAACTGGCAGGAGGGATACTGAGGACATTCAGAACAAGGGATCAAAAAGTCATGTTGACTATGGAAGACATTTGTTTTGAGCCGCCTAGACTATTGCTCTCAGTTGTGGTCATCACACAGTGTCAAGCTGACAGCAGAACTCGAGGCAATTCAGCGTCACTATACAAAAAAGATCGCCACAGTCCAGCACATGAACTACAGGGAGCAACTGGAGGCACTAAGTCTCTACTCCCTGGAGCGCAGGCGGGAGAGATATGTAATAATTTGCATATGGAAAATACTGGAAGGGCTGGTACCAAACTTTGGCATGAAGTACTACACGAATGCCAGCACAGGTTGCCACTGCATAGTACCAAGGGTACGTCTACTGCATCTCACATAAGAACAAGGTACTGCAACAGCCTCGGTTTCAGAGGACCTCAGCTCTTTAATGCCCTGCCAAAACAATTGAGAGACCTGCAAAACATGGATATAGAGGTCTTCAAAACAAAATTCGACACTTACCTATCCTTGATACCAGACGAACCGAAGGCTCGAAATGAGACACAATTGAGGACAGCAATGCCAAATTCTCTTATACACCAGATGTGCCATCAAAACTCTTGATTGGACTACATCAGGTGGAGGAGAAGAGCCATGCAAGGAACATGCAGAGAGCACAACATAAGGAGGGAAAGTCATGGTGGTGCTCCAGCACGACCGCAGCCACTTGGCTGAAACGCATAAATAAAAAAATATATAAAATTATATATATATAATTATATTTATATACATATAAAATTATTTATATATATGTGTATTTATAATTATATATATATATATTTGATTATGTATATATACCCTTGCACACATAACCCATATATACCCCCATTCACACATACCTTCCACAAACCTGACAACCCATACATACCCCCATTCACACATACCTCACATACCTCCCATACACCTAACACACACACCTTACACATACCTGGCACACACCCTTACGCTCTCACACACATACGCACGCATACACACATAAACACACACATACACATACACACACGCACACACACCTCTCACATACACAAACACACACATACACGTTCACACATACACATACACACACATGCACACACGCACACACACCTGTCACATACACAATACTCACTCACATACACAACACACACGCACGCACGAAAACATATACAATATACACAGACACGCACGCACAAAAAATATACACACACGCGCACACACACGCACACGGACACACACATACAGACACACATAAACACACACGCGCATACACACACGCGCACCCGTACCTAACACTCACAACCCCACACACATCACAATCCCACACACACGCACATCCACACGCACATACAATAGCAAACGCACGCACACACACGTACACAGCAACGCACATATACACAACATACACTTACACACAAACACACACGCACGCACAAAAACATACACATACACACACGCGCACGTACAAAATACACACACACACGCACACGTACCCAACACCTACAACCCCACACAAACACACACACGAACACACACATACTCAAAAACTGCCTGCTGACCCTCCACTAATCCTTGTCCATAAGCACCCACTAACTATTCCTGCTACTAATTCCTTCCACTACGTCACACACACACACAAACACACATACACACTAACAGATAAACCACCAAACCATGCACACACACACACACATACATACGCACACACACGTTCTATTATCACACACACACTCGCAGACTCTCGCGCACGCACAGATATTCACCTCCCTTTTTACTCTCCTGTCTTAGAAAGAACTTTTCCCCCACCACCGGTCCTTTCACAATGTAACCTCGTGGGCATCGGTGCCATTTTCCTCTTCCTCCGTTTTTCCATTCTCCGAACTTTCTGTCTTTCCGACGAAGGGCTCCGCCCGAAACGTCATACTCTCTCTCCTTCCTTTCCCGAGCGTCCAATAACACTATCCGTATCACGTCCTCACTTTGTTGTTTTTTTGTTATTGTTTATTGTGTTTTTTAACTTATATATATATATATATGTATGTATATATATATATATATATATGTATATGATTATATATATATATATATATATATATATATATATATATATATATATATATATATATATAAAGTTTTATTAGAGAACGCATATATACTGCCTCCTTTCTTGCTTGCTTTCTTCCTTCTTCCTCTCTCTCTTTCTCTGTATATATATATATATATAAAGCGCTAATATTTATAAACCATGTGACATATTAAAAAAAATCTGTAAATGTACAACAATCCAGATATCTGAGTACCTTATTATTTTTTCCAATATATAATTCCTGTACATCACCTCCAAACCTTCCAATATATATATATATATATATATATATATATATATATATATATATATATATATATATAATAAATGAGTATATTCATATATAGGTACATGTATGTACATACCTACATCTACCTGTATATATAGATGCATACCTGGGTACAGGACGTTGCAAACAAAACGTAGACAAAAAATAATAAGCGGAGTACAGAAAACACACACGCCACATAGGGAACATTTCCTTCATCAGCTGCCACCATTCTAACACTGGCGTTTCGAATATATTTGTATGTATGTGTATTTGCGCGCGTGATGTATATATACATGTGTGTATGTGTAGGTCCTTACAAGAAATAGGAGATATTAAACTCTATACGTAATTATACTGACATTCCTTTTCAATCGGCAGATAGTAACAAAATGACTCATATACCGAGTGATTCACGTATGGCACACACACACACACACACACACACACACACACACACACACACACACACACACACACACACACACACACACACACACACACAAGTGCGCACTCATGTAATTAGCAATCTATAAAGACAATATGGTAATCTTATACAGTCTTTAGGATGAGCAAGCTGTGATTCTTCAAGTTCTAGTGCAGAAAAAGGGCTTCTCATATTCCCGATCGTACTCACCCAGTCATTACCCAACATTCATGATGATAGGTAAGGAAAGACACGAAAACTGTAAGCTTCTTAATTTCTCTTCTTCCGTCCCACTTGCCCCACCACCTACATCAAATCACCATTTAAGAATACTTCTAACTTCGTTCCAGCACAATATGGTAAACTGTGTCTCAATTAGTGGCCGCGAAACGTATCTTCTTCTTACCCTCACTAAAAGTATTGGCGATACGTATGTTTATTGTTTGTCGGCCGCTGACACTCGTTGACGCTGCATCGAAGAGTCCTGGGAACAGAACAAAGAAGACATGCACTCAACACCAGAACTGAAGACACCTCCGAAAGGCGGGGGGGGGGGGGATTTTCTGAAATGGTAGAAAGCCGGACTGAATGTTTTATCACATTTAATAATTTCCTTTCCTTTTCTATCGTTGAATCCGGGTGTTGAACAACTCAGTGGGTCATCCTCTTCTGGAGGAATTAAAAGAGAAGCAGTCAAGTATTGGAGGTCATATAACCTGTGGTAATCTTCAGTCCCGTACACACAAGTAATCTAATAGTCCGTTTCTGGGATTATTTCCCCAAACCGGAATGGCTGATGGCAGAATCTATTGTATGACAAAAAAGCGTCTCGTTATTTAGTTACGATCCTTATTGCTCTCCCTTCAAATCACAGTGAGTAGTGTTTTGTCGTTCATATTTTAGGGCTAATGAAATAAAGTGCCAGTCTAGGCTGCAAGAATCATTGTGTGGTTAAAGAATTTCACTTCATTTCTACCACTCAACACCTTGCGCAACAGTCTTCTGCTATAGATCTGCGCTGATCAATGCTTTGCGAGTGGATCTGGTAGAGAGAAACTGTGTGGAAGGCCGTCATATATCCCAACAATGAGCTTCTCATTTTCTTCAATGGCATGTTAATTTTCGAGAAATTCTGGATTCTTGAGATTATCTCCCCTTGTCAAGAGGAGCTGCTCTCAATTGCCATTTGGTAACTATAATAAATCAAGAATTAATTTATGTTATCTGTTATTTGACATTGGTTTATGTCATTCAAATACATACTACTGTCCATTTGAGGTATTTCTCTTTGCTTAATTTTGTATTAATTACACACACAAACAAGTAGATGATTAGTGCCAATGTACGAAACTCTCAGCACATTAGTCACTCTGTTGTTTCTGCTAAATAGTAACACACACACACACACACACACACACACACATACACAGACACACACACACACATGTATATCCGTTAGATTGTTTTCTATTGCCTCAACTTCGTCTAAATTTTTTTCGACATCGTCTCTTTCAGGCTTGGACTATGGATTATAACATTGAGTATCAGAGACACGGACCTTATTTTACTAGCATTATCAATATGTTTATGATCACCTGGCTTAGTGTGAGAGTTGTTCAAAATTATTAGTATCGTTACACCCAAAACAGAAAAGTGGATTACATTGTTTTGGCATTTACATTGTACAAAAAACAAATGGGAGAAAGCGCAGTCATTGGAGACATATATGTTGAATCATAACCACCTGGAATAATAACACATTGGTAGCTGGGGTATTATGTTTTACAAATATCTCGAACATTCTGACCTCTCCACCACCACGAACTTTAACAGGTGCCTCTGCGAAAATCATCGTCTAATAATGTTTGTTAATTTACGTGCGGCAGTTTGTGTATGCCAGTATAACCCAAATTTCATCCCCATTTTACAGTTGGGAAATTAAAAACACTTCACAGGTAAGTCATTTAATCACTTCTTGAATTATTCGCTTTCCTTATCAGATGCACTGCCTACTTCATTATAGATAAATAAATTACCTTTCCTTAGGATTGTTAAGAAATCTCCGTAGCCACAAGCCTTTAAGTTAGGATTAATTATGCCCATACGCCTAGCTACATCACGAAAATAGTTACCAAAAGATTTTTGACTTGTTAAACACTTAGTCATTTTCTCCCCGAGATTTGAATGTTTTGCACCCCACTCACTCTTATTTGCACAAACAGATGATGCTTTAGATATAACATTAATGTTATATTTCAAAGAAAATGCAACGAGTTCGTTTTTAGCATTGTTCGTTTTTAGCATTTTCTAACATCACAATCTTCACACACTCTCACCACCGAAGCGGCAGCCTCTAATTGGCATATACATTCCACTTTCTGCTTTTCTTGTCACATGATTTATCATTTGAGTACTGCTCTTCCTCGAAACCATCATATGAAATACAAGGACATAAAATGCCTAATCATTGAAATATCAACGAAACTTGTAGGAAGGGTGAATGAATATAAATATCGGGCGAATTAAGAGTCATATAAGGTA
>NC_142932.1:52374353-52379353 GCF_046866305.1 Octopus bimaculoides | reverse complement strand
GTCTGTCTGTGTGCTATATGAAGTTTTTCCCTTACATACATATGTGCACCAGAATTAGATTAAGAAGAACTGTAAAACAATAATGATACTAGAATATATCATGCTGTAAAAGTATCAACACAACTGTACGATTAACAGCAACGACAGTAGTAACGTATTAATGAGGGCTAACTCCATTGTGTACTGTAATACTTCATATCCTTAAAAGACAGGACTGTTATGAATCGAGTGCTTTTTAAATCACAGAATCTCTCAATGAGTTCAGACATTGGGTTAAACAACAGTAATACATATCAGCAATAAACAACAACAGTAACTACTTAATATCAGCTTTAATAAACGACAGTGCCTTTCCGTAGTTATCAACCCGCTAGAAATAAAAGTCAGATCTATAGAAGTTACTGCAAAATCTATTGAAATAGAAATTAGATCAGTGGTTCTCAACCATTTTTTACCTATTGACCCTTTGTTTTAGGTGAGGATGGGGGGGACTCTCCAAAGCCATTCAATGTCTAAAAACTCCTATTATATTTTTATGATTAAATATTATCAGGAATTGTATTAAAAAATGTTTAAATATGCTGTGTATTACAGAAATATAACCAGCTCATTACACATAAATTTTAACCACAAAATTTTTTATGTATCCCGGAGGACCATACGGACCCCAGTTGAGAACCCCACTGCGTTAGATAAAGCATATTAGATATTATATGTGTAAAGTTCAGATGGAATGGTCAACTTTAATGAAAAATTTGCTCGATCAGGGGCAGCCAGAGGCTGCGCAAAAACTACTCTAACAGCAACCATCAATGAAAATAATAGATATTTCGGTAACAGGTGTCCGACAGAATACGTACCAGACTTTAAAAAAAATAAAAGGTACTGAGATCGATTGGTTCGACTAAACCCTGCAAAGTGGTATGCCCCAGCATGGCCGCATCCAGTGACTGAGAAACATAAAAAAATAAAAGATAAAATAGCAACAAAACATAATAGACGTACCATTTGCGTAACTTTTTTCCCCCGTCGCTATTGTCATCATGCCTCACTAATTGTAATGTCACATACATACATGCATTTGTATATAAATACGCCTTTACATATATTCTATCTATCTATCTATCTATCTATCTATTAATCTATCTATTTATCAATCTATCTATCTATAGTCAGTCTTGCGGGTGCAGTGTCTACACACGCATATACTTGTATGCATGCATAAGTTTACATGCGCATACACACACACACACACACACACACACATACACACACACACACACACACACACACACACACACACACACACACTGTATTCCCGTGGTTGACAGCAACACCGGCAGCAGTATAACAATGCAAATGGCAGCAGCAGCAGCAGTAGCAGTAGCAGTAGCAGTAGTAGTAGTAGTAGTAGTAGTAGTAGTAGTTTTATATAAGCATTTACTAATTTCTTTTGTAGTTGCTGTCTAATACTTCGTAGTTATATAGTTGCTGCCACTGGAGCGAATGATGTGTTTTAACAACACACCCCTTTTATCGCACGCACGGAAGGAAAATAAACGGATAAAAGAAAAAACGCAGTCCATCACTGCACTTATTTTTCTTATACGCTGTGAACCGAAGATTACATTCTTCAACCTGTCCATTTTAAGATGGCATAGTGTGATGCGAGGAAGATTTGACTGCTACTTCTAGCTGGTCAAGCCACTATTTAGTGGCTCTTCGAGAAGCTCGGTTGATGTCGGTTTGATGCTCTTAATGGATCACATTGTGATTGTTTCGTGTTATAAAATCATAAACAATAGTAAACGCTGTGTATATATATATGTGTGTGTGTGTGTGTGTGTGTGTGTGTGTGTGTGTGTGTGGTGGATTCATTTTCTTGTCTTAGTCATAAAGTGCAGCCATGCTGTGACACCACACACACACACACACACACATATCTATGTACATATACATGCATACACATATATATATATATGCATATACACCCATACAGATATACATATTCTGTTGTGTCTGGGGAGAGTCATTTTCTTTTTGTGCCTTATAATTTAACACGCTCACCGGTAAAATTTCCACTAATTTCTTATTTTTATTTTCCTAAAATTTTCGTTGCGTCTTGCAACCTTTTCAATAGTCTTGACTCTGTCCGTTATTTACACTGCGTTCCTTTTTGTTTGTTTGTGCGCATGTGTGTGGGTCAGTGTGTGTGTGTGTGTGTGTGTGTGTGTGTGTGTGTGTGCCTATGCATGCATGCAGTTATAATTGGTGCATATGGTACTCTCAAAGAGGTACGTCCTACATAGCGGTGATGCATGTTTGTGTATGTATGTGTACGTATGTATATGTGTGTGTATGCATATGTATATATGTATGTGTGTGTGTGTGCACCTGTATGTATGTATTCTGCATATTCATGTGTTTGCTTGTCAGTGTTTTTTATGTATGTGTGTGTGTGCGTCTGTTTGTATATGAATGCACCTCTCTCCTTTTGTGTGCATGTCTGTGTGTGTGTGTGTGTGTGTGTGTGTGTGTGTGTGTGTGTGTGTGTGTGCAACTATGTACCATGTTTGTATGTATGGATGTGCGTCTCCATATGTGTGGTCACGTGTCTCCATATGTGTGGTCACGTGTCTCCATATGTGTGGTCACGTGTCTCCATATGTGCCCTTGTGTGAAGTAAAGTGTGTGTGTGTGTATGGTCATGTGTTTCAGTCTCCATTTGCGTATGTGTGCTTGTCTGTTCATATAACCTATGTACCTACCCGTCTGTATGTTGATCTGTTTATTTTCATATCCATGTGCTTACATACATGTGCATATACACATATATACATACACCCACATATACATACACATACATCTATCTACATAACAGCCCACTAACTATTCTACTCTACCTGTGTAAACTGTGAGTATGGGGGTATGATATCTACTTAGTATATTTCCTATTTGTGGAGGCGCAATGGACCAGTGGTTAGGGCAGCGGACTCGCGGTCGGAGGATCGCGGTTTCGATTCCCAGAACGGGCGTTGTGTGTGTTTATTGAGCGAAAACATCTAAAGCTCCACGAGGATCCGGCAGGAGGTGGTGGTGACCGCTGTTGTACTCTTTCACCGCAACTTTCTCTCACTCATTCTTCCTGTTTCTTGGAGAGGAACACATACGCCATAGAAACCGGAAAACCGGGCCCATGAGCCTGGCTAGGCTTTAAAAGGGCGCATAAAAAAAAATATTTCCTATTTAGTATTGGGGAAGTTTCATTTATAAGGACGTACTTCCGTATTTGTCTGAGTGTTGGGTCTTTTGGGTGCTTGGATAAGATGTGGATGTCAAGTTGACCCAGGTTGCCTCCATGTTGGTCTTTGGCTGGTTGGTAGAGTATGGAGGACTGTTTTTGTCATCATATTGTCTCAGATGTTCATTTAGTCGTTCCACAATGCTCCTAGATATCTCCTCTATGTACGTCATGTTCATGTCCTTACAAGCACCTTCTATGCATCTTATGCTGTAAACTACATTTCGAGTTCTACAGTTAATGCCAGGGCTAATCCTACATACCATGCAGTTATCATTGGTGCATATGGTATTCTCAAAGGAGCACGTCCTACATAGCGGTGTTAAGTTTGGTCTCCTTCAGAGCTTTTCTAAATCTACGGGCTAGTTCTCCATGGGCTGTGGCCTCTACAAACATCACTTCTTGATATTTGTCGGTTTTATACCACGTGTTTGCCCTGTTTGCTTTGTCACAAGTTCTTTGTATCCTACTCCATTCTTTGTTTCTATATCTAGGGCAGGTACCACTGGTATCATTGCGTATAATGTTGTCTAATTTCTTTCTAGCTCCCCCAGTATATTCGAACTCTATCGTTCTGATTATATCCAGAGAACTGCATGCGGTGCATGAAGTTCTGTATATGTTTTTTCGTTTCATAGGGCCTGCATAGTGGGGACACAGTATTCATTATCCTAACTAAGTTTGCTATCAGTATGTTAATTTTCATGTTGTGTGACAAAGCTGAGTTCTAGTGTACAACATATTTTGAAGTTATGGGTTTCATGTAATAGGAGGGGTTGCACTCTATTGTTTACAGTCTCTAACCAAAATTCAGTATCAAGTACAGGGAGTCTATTGTTGGGGTGCTTAGTGGGTTAATTTATAGTTACTTTGATACTTTGGTGGATGGAGTTAGCTATTTGCTGGATGCTCTCCATTACGTTCTTCTCAGTTTCTACATTATCGTCACTAGAGTTGGTCCTAACTATGATATTAATGTCATCTACATATCTACTGTAGAGTAGAAGAGTTGCGGACTGTCCTGCTAACATTTGCTTAAGTTTTCTGTCTCATCAGGTCATGAAGAGGCCGGCCACATCTCCAGCTACACCGACACCGATGGCTGCACCTTGAACCTGCATGTACACACACACTGTAGTCACCCCAGTACCTTTTTTGAAGTCTGTATGCATTATAGAGATTAGTAAGAAAAAATATATAAAGCCTAACATTTTAAAGAGACAGGGTATTAAAATTTGAGGTAGGGGAGAGATAAAGATAACTTCAAATTGGAAGCAATAGGTATGGGAGTAGTGTGGGCATTTTGAGGTATTTAGACCAAAATTGTAAAGTTATCGGTGTTATTACATACATGATATTATAATTTCCCAGGGTTACATAATTAGGAGGTCTACTTACATAAAGGCCATTATAAAAATACATAATATGATCAGTAGGGTAGAACACCAAAGAAAGTAATAAATAGTTTAATCACTAAAACTATGATGAAATCAGACTAACTAGGCAAGAATATTTATAGGATAGTAACTACATGTAGCACACTAACTTGCTATACTATATAGCTTATAATATATGCAATGTACTTTCATTCATCATATAACATGTATATATATATATATATATATATATATATATATATATATATATATATATAATACAAATGATATATGAGCATATGCATGTATACATACATATATGT
>NC_142932.1:52316853-52369353 GCF_046866305.1 Octopus bimaculoides | reverse complement strand
ATATATATATATATACACGCAGACCACATATTTAAACACAACTCTCTAACACTGATAAATAAACATAATGAAGCAATAAGCACATGCAACCACCGCTTTTTTCACACACTCAAATTCTACCACAAATCCAATTGCCTAAATGACCATACAGTATATTTCCATAATACCCCTTAGGTAATCCCAATAACCTAATCCCTATTTAATTCCTCTTTGATACTTGAATATCACAATCGTTTAATTGTATTTGTATGTATATGCGTGCGTGCGTATGTAGGTGTATGAGCGTATGTAGGTGTATGAGCGTATGTATGTGTGTGTATGTGTGTGTATGTGTATGTATGTATGCAAGCTATATATACCAAGGTGAGCAGGGATGATAATACATACAGATACACGTATATATGGGTGTGCGTATGTACATATGCATATGAGTACGTGTTGTATGTGTAGGTGTTGATGTGCATAAATATCTATATACATGTTTAATATATGCATGTGTATACATCTTCAGATATTTATATTCCTCTACTACTAAGTATCGACCTGTCTTCTAAGTAACTTAACCTATATTCCAAAATTCTTCATTCCACCATTTTACTACCCAAAGCTCCCTCTCTCTGCCCCTCAATTAGGCTCTATCACTACATACCTGACACTCCTTTACTATTTACCCTCTCATCTTTTTACACGATCATATCTTTCTCTCTCTATCACCCTCACCTCCACATTCCTTCTATCAATTTATCCTGACTGACCACTAACCACTTTTCCTCTCTTCATTTCTCTATTATCTCTCTCCCCGCCTTTCTTTTTTCTTCTTTCCTTTCTTTTATTTTCCTCTCTTCCTGCTTTTGATGTTACTTTACAAACACATTCCCAACTTTTAAGTCACTTCAAAAAAAAAATACCTTCGATTGAATAACACCGTTTACAAACTCTGTACTTGGAATGACCAATTTTAAATACTATTGGAACTTAATCACAAGGTACAGGAATCTTATATGCACACCATTCTGCCTAAATAATGCAACTGAAGATACAATATCCCTGCATATCTCACGTCTATTTTCATTCTTCCACTTCACTCTCTATTTCGTATTTAACCTAGAATAACTATTGCTTAACCTCCTTCTCATACCGTCTCCGATGAAGGGATATATAAAATATCTCGGAAACAACCATAAGACCTATTTATAAATGTGAAATCTTTCACGGCCTTGGATTTTTATCTCAATCTGTTAAATTTTATATATATACATATATATACACAAACACACACACACACACACACACACACACACATATATATATATATATATATATATATATATATATATATACATGTGTACATTTGTATATATATACATTTGTGTACATACGTATATATATATACACATATATGTACATTTGTATACATATATATATATATATATATATGTATGTATATATATATATATATATATATATATATATATATATATATATATATATATATATATACATATACATACATACAGACATATACATATATATATATACATATACACATTTACATATATATGTACGCATACACATATATTTACATGCCACTACACATTCTTTATTTTCTCTCCTTGTTTCTTTCTGTGTTCCTTTCTGCGGAAGAGCGTAGGTTCGAAGCGTTAAAGACTTTTCACTTCCCGCGCATTAAACTAATACTTCTGTTTATTGTCTACACCACCTGTCTTGTCTTTTTTTTGTTGTTAATTCTCCATATATATACACACATATACACTTATATTTATATATACAAATATATATGCTATATATGTATTTTTGAGATGATGTAGGTCGTTGGAGAGTGTTGTACATTTACTTATGTATACACACATACGTATATACACACACACACACACACACACACACACATATATATATATATATATATATATATATATATATATATATATATATATATATATATATATATATATATATACTCATAAATGTATATATATATAACTTTGATGTAGTTAACCTTTATTCAAACATTCCCCACACCTTAGGAATAGAAGCGATCACTTTCTGGCTAAACAACTACTCCTTTGAACTTCCAACTCGCATAAATAAAGAGCTTGTAATAGAAGGAATAAGATTTATATTACAAAACAATTACTTCATATTTAATAATAATTACTACAGACAGTTATCGGAAACAGCCATGGGTACGCGTACTGCACCCTCTTTTGCTAACCTAGTAATGGGCTACATCGAAATAATTCTTTACCTGAAAACACTCGAAAAATATGGAAACTCTTTCTCCAACTATATCCAGAACAACTGGAAAAGATATCTCGACGACTGCTTCATCCTCTGGGATGAAAGCATAGAAAAACTTGAGGAATTTAAAATAATACTAAATGGAATTAATGAATACATCAAATTCACGATGGAACATAACCAGGAGAAACTACCATTTTTAGATATCCTCATTAAGAAAGTCGGCAACAAAATTGAGACCGATATCTATTATAAACCGACAGACTCTAAGCAGTACCAACCATTTGAATCATGCCACCCTAGGCACACGTGAATGAACATCCCTTTCTGTTTAGCCAAAAGGATTTGCACCATAGTATCAGACACAAACACCCGACACACACGCCTCCAGGAACTCAGAGTTACACTCAAAAATAGGAATTATCCACAACCCCTAATAGACAATACAATCCAACGAACACTTAAATTGAATATAGTAGACCTGTGACAACCAAAACCAAAAGGGATGAAAAATTAAAAACCCTACCCTACATCTCTACACACAACCCACTTAACAACGAGGCCTTCAACACCATACTCCAAAACACAGCCCTACTCAAGGGATATCCAAAGATGAACCAAATCCTCCAAACACACACCAGCATAAAAAGCAAACGACAACCAAAATCCTTAAAGAAGATTTTAACACAGGCTAAACTGCACCCAATAATAACCACAAAACCAACAGTCGAAATGTGTGGAAGGTCAAACTGCGGGATTTGTACCATCTTAGTAGAAGGTTCGGTATACACATTAGAACAAGGCCATCATTTCATCATCAGAAAAAACTTCACTTGTGCATCGGAAAACCTAATTTATGTGATAACATGCGCAGGATGCAATAGGCAATCTATAAGCCATACAAAAAACAGCCTACGAAAAAGGATGGCATTACATAAATCCCAAATTAGGAATCCTGAATACAGGAAAATACCTGTCAGCGACCACATAGACAGATGTACACCGAATAAAAATCCAAAGTTTACGACCTTCCCCTTCACCAATTCAATAACAACACAACTTTCACCCGACGTCAAAACAAAGAGCTTCACTTTATTAGAAAATTTGGGCCAAGTTTAAACACCCTGGGCCAGTAACATTAAAATCATATATTGGTTATCCAAAAGGAAAAAAAAATCCTACAACTCCACCACCACTGCCACGATAACTACTACTACTGCAAACAGCGGTCCCTGCTACAACTACTACTACTACTATGACCAACAGTCTCTACTACTGCAGCTATTACGGTCACTACTACTACTACTACTACTACTACTGCTGCTGCTGCTGCTATTATGGTCACAACTACTACTACTACGACCAACAGTCTCTGCTACTGCTGCTATTACGGTCACTACTACTATTGCTGCTTCGACCAACATTCACTGCTACTACTGCTATTACGGTCACTACCACTACTACTACTACGACCAACAGTCTCTACTACTGCTGCTGCGACTGCTGCTGCGACTGCTGCTGCGACTGCTGCTGCGACTGCTGCTGCGACTGCTGCTGCGACTGCTGCTGCGACTGCTGCTGCTGCTGCTTCTGCTGCTGCTGCTTCCTCCTCTACTACTACAACCAATTAATTACTGCTGCTTACACGGAAAAAGGTCACTCCCGCTTACCATTACCAAAACGGTCACTTCTACTACTACAGCCAACGATTCAAGTCAACGCACTAGACAGCCATTATGCCCCCCCCCCACAAAAAAACGCTCCCACTTGGACTATGTTGACACCAGTAAGAAACAATTATGAACTTTTTTTTAATAACAATTATGAACTTTTCTTTCAATTGCATTTTTTTTTTAAATATGTATTTTTAATAAGGTTCGTTTTTTCAAGAACAGAAACATGTAAAATATCTCTGAGAAAATTATAAATTAAAATTTATTTTATATAGTGGTGTTTTCAAACTTCTTTTTTATAAATATATACTCACTCGTATGCTACCTACACTTTTTATCAATATATATTTACATATACACATATACATATATATCCACATATACACATATATATACATACATATATATATATATATATATATATATATATATATATATATATAAAGTGTAGTATATTGCCACTTAAGTGTGGCTGACCCCTAGGGGTGGATGTTACTGTTGCTTTTAGCCCCAGGAGGACATCTTCTCCAGCTGGCTTATCGACACACTACTGTGTCCTGTTTGCCAAGGGAAGTTATCCCTCTCACCATGATCTGTAGCACGACAGTGGCTATCGAACGCCGACGAAGGGAAATAACCCTGAAACCCGGGTCCGTTCGTGCTACAGATCATGGTGAGAGGGATAACTTCCCTTGGCAAACAGGACACACTAGTGTGTCGATAAGCCAGCTGGAGGAGATGTCCTCCTGGGGCTAAAAGCAACAGTAACATCCACCCCTAGGGGTCAGCCACACTTAAGTGGCAATATACTACACTTTATCGTGCAGTTACTGTTAATACTTCATTTAGAGAATTGACATTGCTTGTTTTCACCTTTTCGATATCAGTGAAGAATTTCACTGGAAAAGTAGAAATAAGATTGCCAAGATTTTGTCTCTCTCATCAAGGATCAGTGGCCATCGAACGCCGACGAAGGGAAATAACCCTGAAACCCGGGTCCGTTCGTGCTACAGATCATGGTGAGAGGGATAACTTCCCTTGGCAAACAGGACACAGTAGTGTGTCGATAAGCCAGCTGGAGGAGATGTCCTCCTGGAGCTAAAAGCAACAGTAACATCCACCCCTAGGGGTCAGCCACACTTAAGTGGCAATATACTACACTTTATCGTGCAGTTACTGTTAATACTTCATTTAGAGAATTAACATTGCTTATATATATATATATATATATATATATATATATATATATATATATACACAATATATATACAAACATTCATATATATATGCACACATATATATATTCACACACACACACACACATATATATATATACATATATATTTATATACACATGTATATATATATATTTATGTGAAACAAACTGTGAAACTCGAAGCAATCTAGTGCCAATACACAGACAAGATTAACTTGATGCAAAGGATGGGCTACCGGGAGAGCTGAGTCTCTATTCCCCGGAGAGAGGACGAGAGAGATATGCGGTGATATATATATATATATATATATATATATATATATATATATATATATATATATATATATATATATATATATATATGGAAGATCTTGGAGGGTTTACCTTCCAACTTTAGAATTGACAACTATACCAATCCTCGAACTGGATGGCACTGCATCATGCCAAAGATCCCGTCTACCCCATCTAAAATAAGGACTCATTACTATAATGGTCTGGGTTTCAAGTGCGCGCAGTTTTTCAACATCCTTCCAGGCAGTTTTATAGATCTACATTGTGTTGAAGTGGAAGTTTTCAAGGAACGTCTGGACCGGTTCCTATCTGAGATACCAGATGAACCCACATCGCGACAGGAGACGCAAAAACAATGCCGGAAACAACACCGAGTAACTACAGGTGGTGCACCAGCATGACTTCAGCCCTGGGCTGAAACAACTAAAAAATAAAAGGTAAAGGATACATATATGTATGCACATATACATACATATATATACATGCATATATATACACATATACATATATACATGTATATACATACACACTTACATACATATATATATACATAAATACAATTATATGCATACAGATATATACATAAATACATATATATACATACATACATATTCATAAATACATATATATACCGCAAATCCTCGAGTATAGTCCGCCCTTGAGAATAATATGCAGGGGATTTTTTAGGGGGCTGTACCTCTGAAAAACCTAAACCTTGTGTATAATACGCACCCCTTCTCTAATTTGAGTCAAGGAGGTCTATATGACGTCCTTGGTTTGTAAACATCTATACGGTAACGTCCTTTATTATTATTGTATATATAACATAATGCAAACGTGTAGCTATTTTTGTGCACTTTGCAGAAAATAAAGAAAAAACAGTAATAACGTCAGTGAAAAATAAATATTAAGTAAATTGCCTTTACAAATGTATCACTATCAGTTACAAAAGCAAACGCAAAAACATTTATTCAAATCCTTCAAATTCAACGTCACTTTCTGCATCAAATAACTGTTCCATTTGTTCCTCTGTAAACATGTCAGCATCATTGTAGTGAAAATCTCCGTCATCGTCAGATTCATAGTCAACATCAGAAGATTCACTTTCATTTATTTCATCTTTCCATACAACGTCATCTTGAGTACCATCCAGTACAGACGATATACAACATTTGATAAAACTTTTCACAATAATCTGGGGATCAAGTTCATTCCATGCATACACGATCCATTTGCATATCAAAGTCAGGTCGGGAGCGCGAACCCTTCCACCTTTAGTGAACGACTTTTCTCCAGTCGACATCCATTCAGTCCATAAATCACGCAATTTGTTTTTAATCGGTTTGTTAATAGAGACATCTAATGGCTGCAATATAGAGGTCATACCCCCTGGAATGATAGCAACATCTGTTTTGTGACGTTTTTTTAAATGCTTCAGTTTATCTTCACTTCTGTGGCATCTAACAGCATCAAGTACAAGCAAGCTGTTGTGCTGTTAAATTGCTCCACCTGGACGATTCCCCCATACAGTGTCAATCCAATCTCTAAATAATTCATCATCCATCCAGCCTTTTTGTTGATATCTAACAATAATCCCTGTTGAGAATTCCACGTTTTGGGGGTGCTGTTTTACGTTTGAATATTATATAAGGTTTAAGTTTGGTACCGTCAGCCATATAAGCTAACATGACGGTAAAACATGACAGTAAAATTTTTTTGGTGGCCCGTGGTTTTAATTGCAATTGACGATTTACCACTGAAATCTATTGTGCTATCTGCAGGCATATCAAAAGTTAATTTGTTTTGCAAATTGTTTTTGTTACGTGTTATTCTGTGTTCTGAATACTTTTACTTTAATAAATGTTGCTTACTGCAAGTTATGGATGATACTTTTATGACTTCATTGCTTTCAGGCTTAGCTTAAGGTATTTTCGCGCCCGACATCACAAAATGCGTCTGAATAAACATTGCCAGACAGCAAATAGAGACTCGGACATTGCTTAGAAAATATTTTTCATTTTTAACCTCGTATATAGTACGCACTAGGAATTTTGACCTTTAAATTTTGGGAAAAAATGCGGATTATACTCGAGGATTTACGGTACATACATAGGTATATATACATACATATACACACATACATATACATACATATTTGTATATATATATATATATATATATATATATATATATATATATATATATATATATATATATATACATACATACATATACACATATATATACATATATATATATATATACATACATGTATATATATATATATATATATATATATATATATATATATATATATATATATATATATATATATACATACATATACATCGATACATATACACATACATATACATACATACATACAAACGCATACATATGCATATATATATACATACATATATATATATATATATATATATATATATATATATATATATATATATATATATATATATATATATATATATATATATATATACCAAGCCCTAATTCCCCATAGGAGCGTTTAGCGACAACAGGACACACACCAGTCATTTCATGCATTCCCCAGCTCAAAGAGGTGAACCCCGTCCTATGCTCGGGTCAAGCCATAGAAAGCAACCCCCGATATCAGTAGTAGGGCCCGACGGCATATGCTGGTTTACCCCCACCGTACCCTTTGTGCAACATCAATTCTCTCACCCGTCCAGAAACTCTCTCCAAGCTTTCCTATCATTTATAATCTCTCTTATTTCACTCACTCCAATACCTCTCACCACCAAATCTTTCCTCATTCCATCCATCCACACAAACTGAGGTCTGCTTCTGGTTCTGCTGCCTACCCCTTCTGCCTTCATCACCCTCCTTACTATCCGTTCCTCATCCATCCTCTCCGTTTAGCCAAACCACCTCAACATTCGTCTATTCATTCTGGTACATGGATTTTCCCTTATTCCCGCTCATCTTCGCACCTCCTCATTTCTCATCCAATCCATCCAGGTCACACCAACCATAGCTCTCGCAAATTTTATCTCAAACATATCTTGTCGCCTCCTTTCTGCCTTTCTCAGCCCCCCACGTCTCTGCATCATATAACATTGTCGGCACAATCACGTCCTTATACACACCTCTTTTCACTTTCATACTCAACCTTTTATCTCTCAGCATACCTGTCACAACTTCAAGTATCTTACTCCCCTCTCTCACTATATCCCACTTCTTCAGCCTCCACCACCACCCCATCCGCCGTCACATGTGATCCCAAATACTTGAAAACACTCATCTCCTCTAACATCTCACCATTTATACTCACGTTCATCCTACCAGCCATTCCCTCTCTCGAACACCTTATTTCTTTATTGCCCACAAGGGGCTAAACATAGAGGAGACAAACAAGGACAGACAAAGGGGTCAAGTCGATTACATCGACCCCAGTGCGTAACTGGTACTTAATTTATCGACCCCGAAAGGATGAAAGGCAAAGTCGACCTCGGCGGAATTTGAACTCAGAACGTAACGGCAGACGAAATACCGCTAAGTATTTCGCTCGGCGTACTAACGTTTCTGCCAGCTCGCCGCCCTCTCTCGAATATCTCATCACCTTACTCTTAGCTATATTCACTTTCAGTTTCCTCCTTTCACACACGCTTCCGAACTACCATTAGTCTCCTCGGTTGGGATCTTTTTTAAAACGGGGGCCACATTTTTCATTAACGAAACACTTTGAAACTTGGAACACTGGTAGAATGTGTCATATAAAACATCTTTTTCTCTTAGTCTTCTTAAAAAAAAAAAAAATCCCTAAGTTATTCCATGTTAAAGTTGTCGTATTTCTGTAATTTCAACCAATCACTGACGTCCATTCAGCCGATATACATTAAGTGCCGACTACATAAACAAACGATTCTGAAACAATTCTATCGGTGATAGGGTTAGGGTAAAACAGCAAATTTAAGTGATTGGTTGAAATTATCGAAATAAGACAATTTTTTACATGAAATAAATTCGAATACAAAAATATTTTTCTGTTCTATAACACAAAATAGATAAGTATACGAAGTTTGAAAGTCTTTCGGTACCAAAAAGACTACGTAAAACATTAATGAAAAATGTGGCCCCCGTTTTAAAAAAGATCCCTCTGTTGTTCTTCCGAATCCGTCACCAGTGCTGTATCATCAGCCAACAACAACTGACTCATCTGCCATTTCTCTCAATTTTCTCTTACTATTTGGGCTCCCACACCAAATATTCTACCATTCACCTCTTTCACCACACCATCCATATATAAATTAAAAAGCCACGGAGACATCAAACAATTTTGTCTTAACCCCACCTTCACATCAAACCGCTCACTTGCTTCACCACTCACCTTATGCACGCCCCACTTTCTCTACATAAACTCTATACAGCTCTCATCAATGTACCAAATACTCCATACAACCGCAACACCTGTCACATTGCATCTCTGTCCACACAATCATGTCTTCTCCAGGTCCATAAAGGCCAAATATACATCGCTGTCTTTTGCCAAAAACTTCTCACACATCTGCTTTACAACAAATATCTGATCTGCACACGCCTTTCCACTCCTAAAACCGCACTGCTCCTCCCTTAGTACATTCTCTGTCTGGTTCCTCACCCTTACAATCAGAATTCTCCCATACAGTTTACTAACCACGTATACTACCCCTTAAATTTTCATGAATATGTACATATATATATTATATTTGTATATTATGAACACGTCGTCATAATGAATTATTTGCAGTGGTTCAGTTGAAGATGTGATATTTGTATAACCTGTTATGAATAATATATAAATATGTGTGTGACAATGTTTTGACATTTCGTTTCCTTTACTGTCGTGAAAATGATTGCCAACTAATAAATAGGTTTGACTTATTCCATACTAAGAGACAAAAAAAAGCTACCAAAATATTCGCGCAATCAAAAGCTGCTATTATATAATGTTGTAACCTAAATCTGATATTTCAATATATTAGAAACGAATACAGAACTCATGTGTTGTGTCTATCGAAATCATTGATGCATATCTATATAATACTTTGTACTATAGGTACAATACCTGAAATTTTGTGGGAGTGTCCAAGTTAACTGCATCGATCTCGACGGTATTTAAGCACAGAACGTAAAGACGGAAGAAACATCCACTATGCTAACAATTCTGGAAGCTCGCTGCTCTAACGCATATCTATATAATGGTTTCAGATTTTGGCACAGGTCCAGTAGTTTTGTAGGGAGGCAGAAGACGATTACATCAACCCTGGCATTTGACCTGTACTTATTTTATCCGAAAGAATGAAAAGCAAAGTCTACCACGGCAGAATTTGAGATCATAATGTAAAATCCAAAAGAATGTTGCTAAGGATTTTGTCCAGCGTGCTAACTTTTCTGCCAGCTCACCACCTTCGCATGTCTTATTTCATTGCTATTGTTAACGCAGAACATTATAAGTTTTCGCTAATTTCTACTATTTTACTTAAGCTACGTCTTACAAAACAATAGTTAAAACTTATGCTCTGTAGTATAGCATTGCGTGCAGTAAAGAAAATATAAGCTACCAAACCCTTCTCGCTTGGGAAAAATGTTAAAGTCATATCCTCAGCAACATTTTATCTAATGATCAATGTGAAAGTAATTAATTTTAACTCGCACCACGGCCCTGGGAGCAATTCTTCCTAATATGGCCAGGCTCCAGGCACAGGTGACACTTGGGGGGCGTCCCTCGAGTATTCAAAAAATCAGGAAAAACAAGGTCATTAGCTGATTGGGTCCAAAGGTTCAAAACAGCTATTGCCCCGACCCAAAGAGCTACAGGCATCATCTTGACACTCAAGAGCCTGGAATTGCTGCCACCCAGACCCTTACAAACAGTATCTTCTATCCACTGGGGATTTATCAAGGGCGGCAGCCCACACACCCAGGCTCTTATCAGCTTCATCCCGCAATATGTGGGGAGGAACAAAATGTTCTGACCCTCCAAGGGCTCGCTTGCAAATTTGCAAGCATTCTCGGGGGTGCCAAACAGCAACCACACTGTTGCATATTTGTCCCCACGAGCTATATGTTTGATAGTTGGCAGATAATCTGCCAACTCTTTTTCTATTTTCTCTTTGTTAAATTGAACGATGGTGCCGAGCGACCTATAATAGGTCCTCAGCACAACCGTTCTTTTTTCTAATTCTTTCAAGCACTCCTTGGTGGGACAACCTCTCACTCTAAGACAGCGTCCTGTTTCTTCGCCATGTTTTTTTTTAAGTTCAGAAAAGAAAAAAACACAAACAAACACAAAACAGTTTTAAAAAATCTCAAAAAAAAAAAGAAGTCACACCAAAAAGGAAGAAGAAACAGTTCAAGAACAAAAGAAATCAGAAAGAAAACAGTTCAACTTTTGAATAAGGAAGATTGAAGAACTGTTGAATTTTGTAAAATTTAATTTTGTGAATTTTAAATTGTAAAATTGAACTATGTTTTCGAGGGGTTATCAGTCGGCGGGCGCCGGTGCCCCCCTCATTTTTACTCATTTCCGTTATCATTTCATCTCATTAATGTATTTGTCTAGCCCGCAGCTTATTATCTTTGTAAGGCCTTTATGGCCAATGTAATGAAATAAATTTTATTTTTGTACTTGTTCTGGTCGCGGTGTTCCGGCTGCATTTTTTTTACCGAAAAAGGCCTGGAGTACGTTGTGGCCTGGAGAAGTTTTTTCACTCTAAGTGAATAATTGTCTAAGTTCCTGTGTGTTCCAGTCGTGCGGTTCCAGGTTCGAACAGTAGACCCGGATTACCTAGTGACTGAAGGAATTGTTCGCTGTGCTTTTGAACTGTTTTTTTTTTCTGATTTTCTTTTTCTGAAACTGTTTCTTCCTTTTTTGTTGTGACTTCTTCATTCTTTGAATTTTTTGAACTGGTTTCTGTTATTTGTGCTGTTCTTTTTTGAACTTACAAAAAAAAAAAACATGGCGAAGAAGCAGAGCACTGCCTTGGAGTGGAAGGTTGTCCCACCCAAGGAGAGGTTGAAAGATATGAACAATAGAACGGTGGTGCTGAGGACCTATTCTAGGTCTCTCGGCATCATAGTTCAATACGATAAGGATTGCATTGAAAAAGAGTTGGCAGAATACCTGCCAACTGTAAAATTTATTTCCCGGGAGTATAAATTTGCAACAGTATGGTTGCTATTTGGTACCCCCGAGGAAGCCTGCACCATCGCCGGGAAACCCCTTGAGGGAAAGGAAATTGTGTTCCTGCCCACTTATTGTATGAGAAAAATATTAAGAGCCTGGGTATGCGGGCTATTCCCGGGCATGGAGGCCGGATGGATTGCGGCCCCAGGTTGCTCAATGTAACTATGGCTCCCGCGGTCAACTGGGAAGAGTCAAAGGCAACTTTAACCCTGTGGACCCCTGTGGCCGCGGGGAAAAGAACTTTCCCGGACTTTTTGACAATGGCAGACTCCAGGTATCCAGTGATACTGGAGCGTCGCCCCCAAGTGTCACTCGTGCCTGGAGTTGGGCCATGTCAAAAAGGATTCTCCAAGGGCCCTTGGCAAGGCCCTGGAGCAGGGAAAGATAAATAAGTGCTCCATCCTCTCATTGCAGAGAGAGGCGGAGGAGATTGTTGAGAAATTAAACTCAACAAATAGGAAAAGGAAGGTGAGCAACGCTAGTTGCTCACCAGAAGATGATGTGCAGGATGCAGGAGAGAAGAGGGGCCCCCGGGTGTGCCGGTGGCGACCCCGACTCCCGCAACCGGGAAAAGAAAAAGAAAAAGAGAAATCGAGGACGTTCGGTGGGTGTTGATGTGCCGCCGATCGAATCTGATGCTCCTCCGGTGGGAACTGTGCCACTGACAGAGCAGGTTGAGGTCCCTGTCAGTGACATAGGGGATGATTTGGTCATTTTCTACCTCAAGTTGGTATTGTAAAAACTCCCTGTTCAAAATTTATTACAAAAAGTTTTTAATAAAATTTTTTTTAATAAATTAGGCACATGTATGAACTGTTAAGTGTGTATTTATAATATACTTTTCAACTGCAGTCGTTTTATATTCTTGATACACTCAAGCAATAATTATTTTCTCTAGTGAGTTTGTATATGTATATGTTTGCGTATATGTGTGTGATTGTAATAATTATTTGTAACACAACGGACAGAATATGGATGGTAATTCAAATCAATAAACTTGTCAATGGTATCCAGTGGTTGTCTTTTGAGATGTGACATCGATTATCGTTTGTAACTGAAAAAACACTAGCTCACAGACACAATCACATACTTCCCTCGTACACGCACACATACACACACATATTCACACAGAGTTGAAACACCGATTCTTTTTTTTTCACGCCTACTTTCCTTATTCATCTATCACCCTTCCTTTCTCATTCATGTTTGAACGGAGAAAAACATAACATATAGTAGTAGGTACACGACGCTCTGTTTGCCACTTCCTCTCTCTCTCTCTCTCTCTCTCTCTCTCTCTCTCTCTCTCTCATTGCTATTCCTTTCCCTTACTCCCTCTCAGCCATGGCTATTACTCTCACTACTTCTCCTTCACTGAATTACTATTTTCTCTCCTCTCCCTTCACTTTTACTGCTCTTTCTCCTACTCCATCCTACTTCATGATTTTGGACAATTATATATATATATATATATATATATATATATATATATATATATATATATATATATATGACGTTGACCACTAACGTGGACATTTAATGTGCTAGAAATAGATCACATCTTGTGTCTAAAAAGACCTAAATTGTTCTCAACATGAAATATAGCGTGATACCAAAACGTAAGCGGGCAAGACATTTAAAATTACCGAAATCTCTTGCCCGCTTACGTTTTGGTATCACGCTATATTTCATGTTGAGAACAATTTAGGTCTTTTTAGACGCAAGATGTGATCTATTTCTAGCACATTAAATGTCCACGTTAGTGGTCAACGTCATATATAAAAATGTACTTTAATCCCCTGAGATTGCAGATACTGTTTCTGAATCTCTTTGATTCTTTAAATGTGCTAGCTTCTTGGTAATTAATCGATATTAATTAATATATGATTTTTTGCCATATTTTTTAATAATAATAATAATATATATATATATATATATACACTATTTTACTCTCTTTTACTTGTTTCAGCACCGCCTTTAGTCGAGCAAATCGACCCCAGGACTTATTCTTTGTAAGACTAGTACTTATTCTATCGGTGTTTTTTGCCGAACCGCTAATTTACGGGACGTAAACACACCAGCATCGGTTGTCAAGCGATGTTGGGTGGACAAACACAGACACACAAACATATACACACACACATACATATATATATACATATATACAACGGGCTTTTTTCAGTTTCCATCTACCAAATCCACTCACAAGGCTTTGGTCGGCCCGAGGCTAAAGTAGAAGACACTTGCCCAAGGTGCCACGCAGTGGGACTGAACCAGGAATCATGTGGTTTGTAAGCAAACTACTTACCACACAGCCACTCCTACGCCTATATATATATATATATATATATATATATATATATATATATATATATATATATATATATATATATATATATATGTATATACATATATATATATGTGTGTGTGTGTGTGTGTGTGTGTACACAAATATATAAAAACACTATGCTCATTATATTAGGAGATTATTATCATAATTATTATCATCATCATCATCATCATCATCATCAGCAGCAGCAGCAGCATTATCATCATCTCATTATTATTATTGGTGTAGTTGTTATCATTACTATTATATTTCACCCGTCTTTGCATTCTGTGTTCAAATTCCGCCGAAGTCGGCTTTGCTTTTCATCCTCTCGGGGTCGATAAAATAAGTACCAGTTGAACACTGGGATCAATGTAATCGACTCATCCCCACCTCCCACAAGCTGCCCTTGTGCTAAAAATTTGAAATAATAATAATAATGATAATAATGATTATAAGTATAATTATTATTATTATTATTATTATTATTATTATTATTATTATTATTATTATTATTATTATTATTCCCTTTGTAACACAATGCCTCAAAACTGTTTTATCGATGACCAGGTGATCCTCGGTGCCCTGAGAACTCTTTCTACATTCTTTATTATTATTATTATTGTTGTTGTTGTTGTTGTTATTATTATTATTATCATTATTATTATTATTATTATTATTACTATTATTATTATTTCTTATTTTTTCTGACCAGGCTCCCGTGGTTTTATGGGTTTTTCCACGTGTAACCTTTCCTTTTTCGAAGCGCCTCCCCCTTTGGGAGTTCTATTTATTTATTTATCTATTTATTTATCTATTTATTTATTATATCTTTCTCCGTTTTCTTCCTCTGTTTAGACGAACTTTCCCACCTTTTCGGACAAAACCTTTTGTAACCTTCGTCCTGTCTTTGTCCTTACATGTTTTTAATTGATATTAGCCCTTGCGGCCAATAAAACGAATTAATTATTATTATTATTACTATCATTTATACTTGAAAAGAAAAGACGCAACGTCGAACGCTCTACAGGTATTTGTAAATTAAGTTGTTTCAAAAGGTTTATTCATATTTCTGCTGAACTGTATTGCTAATAAGCTACCAAGCAAATATTCATAGTTAGCTTCATTTAATTTCAGTCGTCCGCAGTCTCAAAACTACCACATTTTAAAAACAAAGTGAGGGGGAGGAAAGGAAAATTGCATTACTGCTTTCCCACGGTTAACACAAAACACCACCTCCGATACCATCACCGCCACTGAAACAACAACAACAACAACATAAATGACAACGACAGCAACAAGGCAAATGAAAAGGAACATTAAAACAACTGCTATGAAACCAATAGCAATAACAAAAATTTAAATTGTCCACCCAACACACCAACAATTTCCACCTCTACCGTCACCACCGGAAGGAAAGAAGACACAATGGACAATTTCCCCGTCGTCACCTTCGCTAATATTGATCGCCGAGTTCAAGAAGAAATCACTAGCCCAGCGGACGAATTGAAAGAAGCCATGCATATTTTGGAAAACAGACGGGTGACACGTAACTTTGAATATTCCCGTTTCCGTTCAGCTGGAAACAAAATTGAAAACTAACATATATAGAACACTAGGAATAAAAGCTAAGAAACAAGAGCGGATGACACAACAAGAAATAGGAAAATGCCTCTGGCCCATCTGGAGCATGAAAATATACATCACCAATGAAAAAGTATGGCATGTTAAGTCGAGATTTCCAACAGATGAGAAGAAAACATTCCACGACACCACTATAATGAGTGAGGAGCTTGTGCTTATACCAGTCTATCTTGGTTACAGGGTTTTCAGAGTTAAAACAGTCGATGCCCTCCTCACCGCCAACCAGGAAATAAACTCCTAACTGGTAACGACTGTTCTCTTCAACACAAAAGAGGAGGCCAATATTCTTGCAGACTCAAAGGCTACAAAAACAAAATTGTTCGGGTCAAGTGATGGAACTTCTAATACAAACTGACAACCATAGTATCAAATCTATCGTGGACCTAATCAGTTTGCCAGACAGCTTACAACTTTACGTAGCCGTTGAGAACAGAAGCCTAGATGTCATTTGTGTAGTGATACAAACAATCTCAAGGAAATAAATAAGACCTCCACTTCTGTCAATATCACTATCACAGCAGCAACAACACCGAAGAAACCAGAAGTAGCATCAACGGCAGCGTGCGGCCACAAGAGCAGAAGCCGCAATGCCAAAATCAGCAACCACCAAAGGAACAACAACAACTGAAAACCCTCAAACAACAACAAAACAAAACGAATGACTCCTAAGACATGCACCTCCTCGATTGGGATCACTCAGACGTCATGTGACGAAGGTGACCAGGAAGAATGGATATTTGTAACAAGCAAGAAAATAAAAAATAAAAGGATTCCAACAACAAGCAGGGAGATTCAAACGGACAGAACCTCTCAGCAACAACGTATATAATTTCCAACAACACTATCATCACCCTCACCACCATCACAACTATCATCACCACAACCAACTGCACACACAGTAAATCCAAAAACAATGGCAAAGAAATGTCGCAAATTTTACTGCCATAAGCACGAACAAGACAATAATGGAACACATATATAACTACACAGACATCACTTAGAGCAATTTCATCGCACCAACACAACACAAAAATCATCCCAAAACCACACAACGTATACAGCAGCATAAAAAATAAATTCTCTAATTCAGTAAGACGATTTCAGAAGAAGCATTGAAACAGAGGAACGAAACATCTATCTTCCCCTGTCCTTTTTCTTTTCCTTCTTTCTCTTTGTCTAACATGGCCTTTCTCTGAATAGGCAGTATAAATGCACGTAACCTGAAACTGTCTCGGAAAGAAGGGCACTTTTGCAACGGCCTGAAGTCACTAGATATAAATGTTGTAGCCATCAGCAAGACTAGATTTTCTGATCCAGAAGCTTTCATTCCCATTTTCGGTGGATACAAGATTTACTTATCTCCATGTCAACTCAGAATGGAAGGTGGAAGTGCAGTATAAGTTCCGGAAATGTTTGAATGCCAAGACAAGGGCCATCTTCTTGGACCTAGAAGTAAGTTGAACCTGGGTCTGAAAGGTAGCGAAAGGGGTGCCTTTAGACTGGTAGCTGTTCATGCTCCGACAGAGTTGGGACAGCCAGATTTTTTTTTCGGGTGTCTGGAGGTTTTCCTGAGAACATCCTGATCTTAAGTGCTTGTGGCCAACTGGAGCGCCGTCTTGGATGCACGTTTGGACTATGTGAGGCTAGCTAGTAGGAGAGGGAGTGCAAAACCCTCGTAAACCTCAGATGTTTTCAATGCCTGACAAGTGGCGACTGGATTTCCTGAATGTGCCAATGTTGACATGTACGAACTGCATCGGATCAGCTAGTGTGTCAGTAGATAAGGATAGCATAGGTTGTCCGTATTTTATTAAATCGTCGGCTACACAGACTACAAATTTGTTATCTGTACGGTTGAACCATTTAGGCTTCGTGAGAAACGATTCAGTTAATGGAAGCTGAACGCATCAGTCCTGGTGTGCCAGGTTTACCGAAATAGGATTAACGAATTAGTTGAGCGAGCACCAACGAGGTCAGTCGTCAACAACAAATAGTACTTTACCTTGAAAAGTCGAATGAAATAGGTTTAGTAAGGCTGTAGCGATACGAAGAAAGAGTGCTGTCAGGCACTCACAGATCGGGCAATGCGATCAGTGGCAGTTCCACTTCGGCGTTCTAAGGAAGCAAGAGCGACTACTTTCTCAAGGAAACTCTGAGCGACGACAAGAGCAAATTGGCTGGTCTGTTCCGGAGGACTTTCAAGTTGAGACCATGGATAAGTTCCAGAAATCCTTGCTGTATTAGTGCCACCGAGGGATATTGCCAGTTCAGGTTAGACTCTATAGGCATGGACGTGCCATCAGTCGGGCCTGCACAAGATGCGCACTGAGTAACGGAACTTCCGCATGCGCTCGTCCAGTGCCTGTGTATTGCTGACTTGTGTTATGTTAAACATCTGTAGTCACGTGTAGGACGGATCTGGCTATCGGCTGAGTCCACTGTGAAGATCATCTCACCGCCTTCTTTTGATCGCGAAGGGCAGGCAGTGTTTACCTTTTTAGTGGCGTTAGTAAAAGAAGTTGTGTGGTGGATCAGATAGAAAGGGCTGAACAAAGACTTTTCCTATTTGGCCAAGCCCGCATCAACTTTTCAAGTTTCACTGGAAAAGAAAAGTAAGAGAGGGGTTATAAATGCTGTCTTCCAACAATTTTGTTGAAAAGTGGGTGAAAGTAGCAAGGAAGTTCCGAGTGAGAGCACCTACTCTAAGCATGCACCTATATATCAAAGTAAGTGAAAGAGGAGAGAACACTCTCTAGTGGTCAAGGCGACCGTAGTTTCGTGGGTTTCTACGAACAGCCCCAGGAAGTTTACTTCTTTGGGTGAATTATTAATTGCTGGAATTTATATTATTACTGTTTTTCCACTTTTCTTTTGCACAATCCTTTATGTAACCACACATTCTATTGTCCTGTAGTACCCCGATGATATTTGTGAAGCTATTAGCGACTAATAAAGAAAACATTATCATTATTACTATTATTAAGTGAGAGAGCAGCCATCAAGGTAACGTAGGGTGCAAGTAAAAGAAGCGCAATATAGCTGTCATGACAACTCGACTGACAAGGGTACACCAGGCACATACACCACAATCATATGTACGCGACATGGTGATCTCATATGGAGATAAACAGCGCATGACTTTGCAGGTGCGGGTCAGTTAAATTTTCTTTCAAGTTGAGTAGCCCACCCCAGTCAAAAGATCCCTTTAGCACTTTTAATTTGTTAAGATCAGAAACCATGAGATCTACGGGCTGGTACTGCACCAGGGCATGCCGCCTGGTACTGTTGTTATTATCATTGTTATTATTTTCATATACACTCAACAGATTAGACTCTTGGAAAAGAAAAGAATCCTAACATCGGGCTACAAGTAGCCTTAGATGCCAAGAACCCACCTAAGTATCCTAGCTGTCTCTTACAATAGTTTTCTGGAGCTGTACTAAACTGGATTTTATGCCTATTTCCTCTGTCCATCTGTTCATATCTTTAGGGATAGTTCCCAATGCACCTATAACTACTGGAATACATTTTAGCCGCACTTTTCATAGTCTCTGTAATTCAATATCTAGGGCCTGGTAATTTGCTATTTTTTATACCTCTCATATTAATTTTTTCATCATTTGGGATTGTAAAGTCAACTATATGGCACTTTCTATTCTCTTTACTACTACCAAATTAGGCTTTCTAGCTTCTATTACTCTACCAGTCTGAATGTTAAATTATTATTATTATTATTATTTTATGTTTGACTTTTGTTTTGCATTTGTACAAGTTGGATCCAAGTCTCACCCAGAGACCTCAAGAGACAACAAGTTAGAAGTTCATGTAGGTGTTATGCCTAGGGTACCATATATTTGGAGTTGTACAGTTTTGTTCAAGTGAATGTTTAAGAAACCATAAGAAAATTATGTGTTTGCTTTAAAATTTGAGATCACATAGACAGTATTTTACGTAGGATATGGACAGTTCCCATGAGCACTATCTTTTGAACTTCAGCCATTTTGGGGTTTCCTGGAATCTGATCTAGGTAGTAATCAGCCCGTTTCGATGTCATTCCCAGGGCACCTATGACAATAGGTATTGTTTTCGTCTTCAGATTCCACATTTTGCTAATTTCTATTTCAAGATCTTTATATTTGCTCAGTTTTTGGTAGGTCTTGACAGATACGTTTATATCGATTGGGACAGTCATATCAATGAGGAGGCATGATTTTTGTCTGAAGTCTTTCAGTATGATGTCTGACCTATTTGCGTCTATCTTTCTGTCAGCTTGAATGGTGAAGTTCCAGAGGAGTGCAATGTGATCATTTTCAAGTACTGGGGGTGGTTTGTGTTCCCACCAGTTTTTATCATGGGGCAAGTCCAGGTTTTTGCATATTACCCAGTGAATATATTGTGCAGCTCTATCATGCCTGTTGAGATACTCTGTAGGCGCAAGCAGACTGCACATGGAGACAACATGATCGATGGTCTCATTTTGTTGTTGGCATATACGACATAATAGGGAGCTGCCGTTCTTTAATATGTTGGCCTGGTAGTTCTTTGTAGGTAGGCATTGATCTTGGGCTGCTATGATAAACCCCTCTGTTTCTGATTTCAAGCCAGAGGCCATTAACCATTGGTCGGTAAGGGCTTTGTCAATATCTGCATTATTCGCTCTCTTTGGGTATTTGCCATTGAGAGGTTTTCCATGCCATTTTTCAGTCATAATATCTAAGGCAGCAATTTTAGCACGGGTTTTCAAGCGCTTAGCTTTTTCTGCAGGTGTTTCTAGTTCGTCTAATTCTTGAATTTGTTGCAATTGGAATTCACTTAGATATTCCTTTGCCTGTTTTGTTACTGAGTAAGATGCTTTCTTGCTTTCATATTTTAAGACAAGTTTTAGCATCCAGTCCTCAGAGTTTTTCAGATAGGTGTCTAGGCCAATTGTGGCTACCTTCATTGATAATGCCAGCTGTAGGAGTCCTCGGCCTCCTTCTTTTCTTGGTAGATAAAGACGTTCTATATCTGCCTTAGGGTGGTGCATTCTATGCATTGTCAACAGTTTTCGTATTTTTCTGTCAACATTACATATTTCAGTAATTGACCAGTTAACGATGTTGAAACTGTAAGTCACGACTGGTATGGCTAGAGCATTGATCGCTTCGATCCTGTTTCTCGCGTTCAGCTCTGTCTTCAGTATTGCTCTCATCCTGCGATAACATTCTCTTCTGATCCTTTCCCTCATCACTGAGTGCTTGATATTGTCCCCTTCAATTACCCCTAGGTATTTGTAGCTCTCCGCTGGTTGTAACTCTTTTATGACATTTTGCTGGTCAAGGTTCACATTAGATTATTTGTCATTTTTCCTTTGATAAAGGTAGCTTTTGCACATTTATCAAGGCCAAATTGCATCCTGATGTCATCACTGAATTGTTTAACAATTGTTAGTAGGCCTTTGAGTTGTTGGTCATTTTTTGCAAAGAGCTTTAAATCATCCATGTAAATGAGATGATTTATATTTTTATCAAATATTTTATAACCATACTGTGCATCATTGAGCAATTTTGAGAGCGGTATTAGGGCTAGACAGAAGAGGAGTGGTGATAGTGAGTCACCCTGGAAAATGCCACATGAAATTCTTACATCTACAGCATTTAGAGATTCATTGTCATTGTTCAACATCAGTGTGGTTCTCCATGATCTCATACTTACAGATAAAAAGTTTCGCAGAGTAGGAGCTATTTTATACATTTCCAGACATTTCCTAATCCAGCTATGTGGTAGGCTATCAAAGGCCTTTTTATAGTCTATCCAGGCTATTGACAAGTTTTTGTGTCGCTTGTGACAATCTTCTAAGATCATGTTATTGATGAGTAGCTGATCTTTACAACCATAAGATCCACGTTTACATTCCTTTTGCTCATTAGGGAATATGCTACTTTGTATTAAAAAACTATAGGTGTACTCGGTTAGGACAGATGTTAGCGTCTTATACATTATTATTATTATTATTATTATTATTATTATTATTATTATTATTATTATTATTAGTTATTATTATTATTATTATTATTATTATTATTATTATTATTATTATTATTATTATTATTATTATTATTATTATTGGGTGAGAGAACAGTACGTGCCATCAAAGTGACACAAGATTAAAATATACGAATCCCAGTATATCCGCTGTGCCCAGTAAGGCTGCTTTTTGCAAGACATCAATCTTGCATGGGATTTCCAGTTGCCTTAAGAAGTCTTAATGTTTCAACGAGATTGAACCCAACGCTCCGATCACCACTGGTATCACTTTTACATTACCCTCTTGCATTCCATACCGTCTTGCCATTTCCATTTTCAATTCGGAGTACTTCGTGATTTTTTTAAACCTCTTTACTCACAACATTCATGCCATTTGGTATGGCTACATCAATGATCTGACAGTATTAGTCTCTCTTACTCAATATGACAATATCCAGCCAACGGTGTTCGATTACACGATCCATCTGAAAATCATAGTCCCAGAGTATCGTTACTTTTCCATCCTCCTGCATGAATATACATGGTACATGCTCATACCAGTTCTTTGTTACTTCATATTGGTATTTACGGCATAAGGGCCTATGAAGATACACACACACTTAATCGTGACGTGATACCGGGGCAAAATGAAGCCCAGTATACCCATCATGACTACCCGTCTGATAAGGGTACACCAGGCACATGCATCACAACCATATGTGCGTGACATGGTGATCTCATAAAATAAACAACGCATGACCTTGCAGGTGGAGTCCAGTTAAAATTTTCTTCAGTTCGAGTAGCCCATTTTTCTCAAATAGTCCTTGAATAAGGGTTGTTTAAGGATGTTGAACGGAACGCCCTTGTTTCCACAGGTGAATTATTCAAACCCCAAAGAATTCCTCTCAACACATGGCTATGGTGCTCCCCCAATACTTCCGCTCATGATCAGAGATTCACATATCGTCAGCCACTAAGGGACATGCTCAACTGGTTATGGTCAAGCAACTGACAAACAAATCTGTGGTATTGAGCAGAATAGTTGCTATAGCCCATCTTTTATACCAAGACAAAGCAACGTACATGATAACACCTCCAATCACTAAAGATCAGAAGCCATGAGAACCAGTGCCTGGTACTGCAGCAAGAATTTGTTATTATTATTATTATTATTATTATTATTATTATTATTATTATTATTATTATTATTATCTTCTTTGAATTCTGTTTCCATTTTTTGCCGAGTGTCTTCCTGACACCTAGGGCAGAGAAACGTCCTGTATACATTGGTAGGCCACTAAAGTAAACACACCAAATTGTTCATTTACAAAGTCCTGTGATAGAGAAAAAGGGAAGAAAGACAGAAAAAATAAAGAATAAAAAATATAAAAAAGTAAACAAAGAAAATAAAAGGGAAAATGGGAACGAAAATTCGCAGCGACAAAGCTCTTTTCATTACGTGTGATGTACTAGTTAAGACAATCTTTTGCACTTCCTGTATGGACGGTAAGCCAAGAATGATTCTTAAATAATTTTCAGTTCGTTTTTTTTTTTTTTTATCATTCCAAGTGCTACTACAATCACTTGTATTTTAACCGTCTTGAGATGCCACATCTTTTCGATTTCGATGAGTATATCTTAAAATTTTCTGAGCTTATCAAATTCTTATGCCAAGATATTATGGTCACAGGGTTTGCTTATGTCAATCAATAAACAGACTTTATTGTTTGCTTGCTTTGATGGTCCGGTCTGTACATACTGGGAAGTCCCAAAGAATAGTTACATTTTCTCCCTCAGTTACAGCCTCAGGGTGGTGCTTGTACTTTTTGTCAGCAGTTTTGATTTTATAATGCCGACACATTTTCCAGTGTATATATTGGCCAACTCTGCCATGTCCTGATTTGTACTGTACATATGCTAAAAACTTACATCGAGAGATTAGATGGTCCACTGTTTCTATCCCATGGTTGCAGTATCGGCACTTTGTGTCTACACCATTTTTCATCACATTGGGTTGATAGTTCCGAGTCAATAAGCTCTGATCTTGGGCAACCAAGATAAAGCCCGCACTCTCTGCCTTTAGCCCTGAGCTCCGTAGCCACTGATGGGTTTGCTTCTTGTCTACATCAGCTTGTTTGCTACGGACCATATATTTGCCATGCAGAGGTTTTTGTTCCCACCTACCAGCCAAATTTTCAAACGCATTTTGCTTTGCTATTGATTTAACCTTCTTTGAAACTACAGTTGTTGCACTTCCATCATGCTGCTCAACCTGAGTATTATGCATAAGTTCACTTTTTTTGCTTTGTTAAGTCCATACTTATTGCAAAGTGTCCAATGATAGAGCTGCCGAATCTATTTATAGACCTGTGGAATTTAATCTCATCTATTCACCTAGCTGTTTCTTTTGCTCCTACTATTCCCTTAATTTCTCACATATTTATGATTATCTCAAATACAAGACAAAAGTTGAAACTAAACAGCATTTAACAATAACTTTTAATAATAAATGGAAATAATAATAATGATAATAATAGTTGTGATAATAATAATAATGATAATGATAATGATAATAATTTAGCCAAAACTCATGTCGGATCAAAGGAAATATTAACAATGACAAAAAGTAAAAAAATGAAAATTATATCAGTGATGATGATGATGATAATAATAATAATAATAATAATAATAATAATAATAATAATAATAATAATAATAATAATAATAATGATGATGATGATGATAACCCGTACATACTGTCAAGGCTATAAAAGCTAATAAACCCCGTACATACTGACAAGGCTGCAAAAGCTAATAAACCGGATATTATTATAAAAGATCAGACAAAGAAGACGTGTTTATTAATTGACATGAGTATTCCCTCTGATCATAATATAGCGGTGAAAGAATTTGACAAGATCAGTAAATATAAAGACTTGCTAATAGAAATTGAAAAAATGTGGCACCTCAAGGCGACTACCATGCCAGTGATTGTAGGATCTCTAGGAATGATAAAAAAAGGTACTGAAACCTATTTGAAAATGATACCAGGTTTACCATCCCTACAGGAAGTGCAAAAAATCGTGCTAACTGGAACGACTCATGTACTGAGAAGAGCATTATCGCTGTGAAAACAACATCCATTCATGAATTCTTTTTTTTTTTCTTAAATACATGCTTTACCTGTGAATTTGCGTGTGTAAACTAGGAATGCATACAACGAGTTTCTCTGCTCTAGGTGTACGGAAAACACTCGGCGAGAAATGGAAGAAAATTTGAAGAAAGAAGAAAAAAAAACAACATAATAATAATAATATCCCTAAAAGAAATGGAAAAACTTTCAAAATACAAAGACCTGGAAATAGAGGTAACTCGAATGTGGAGCCTAAAAACAGAAACAATTCCTATCATAGTAGGCGCCTTAGGTATGATAAAAAATATTCAGACAAATACATAACAAAAACACCAGGACTTACAAATATATATAACATACAGAAAATTGCACTACTGGGCACTGCACACCTCCTACGCAAAACACTTTCAATACAGTAACCATAAGAGCATCCCAGAAAACCACAGCACATACCCAAGGCGCACAGAGCTGCGCTCGGTAGTGAAGTGAAAGCACGTTATAAAAATAAAACTACTGGATAATAATAATAATAATAATAATGATGAAAGAAACGGTTGAAATCTCCCTATGCGCTGATTGATGAAACATTTAGTGATGGTGTCACAATAAAGACACTGCTAATTGCGCAACCTGATAATCACTACCTCATATAAGCAACAATGAAAAAACAAAATATTGTGGTAATGAAGCTCAGAAACACTGGTCCGACTCCAGTCTGTCGTTATCCAGCAAGGGACCAGCACACTTGGCGTAGAAGGAACAAACAAGTCAAGGCTGTGGTCATGAAGTGTTACTACTTGAACAACGCCGTAGACGAAAATGGTGTTCACCTTAGGGGATACCGACAACGTATGTATGATCGATGGAGAGAAAGGGGATAGTTTCAACTCACGGAACAGAGATTATGTGATCAAGCTAGAGAAATAACAAAAAAATCTTTGGTTCACAGAAGTTGAGCTCGAAGCTAACAAAAGACGGGTATTGGAAAACAGCAGCTGATAAAAGTAATCTCATAGCAGAAAACAGAGGTGAAGTCACTAATAAACCACAGGAAAGGAACAGTGATAGCTTGCTCGAGGAGAGACATATGGATGGTTTGGAAGAAGACAATAAAACTAATGGTGACATGACATGAGCAAAAGGCAATCTACGACAGAATAAAGACAAGGCTACAAAAGAACGATAGCCACATTCTTCTTCTTCTTCTTCTTCTTCTTCTTCTTCTTCTTCTTCTTCTTCTTCTTCTTCTTCTTCTTCTTCTTCTTCTTCTTCTTCTTCTTCTTATTCTTCTTCTTCTTCTTCTTCTTCTTCTACACAACAAATTAGACTGTTGGAAAAGAAAATCTCCTAACATCAGGCTACTAGTAACCTTAGATGCCAAGAACCCTCCTAAGTATTTTAGCTGTCCCTCATAACACTGTTTTCTGGAACTGTACTAAACTGGGGTTTATGCCTATTTCTTCTATCCATCTGTTCAAATTTTTAGGGATAGTTTTAGGGATATAACTACTAAGATGCATTTTACCCGCACTTTCCATAGACTCCGTGATTCAATGGTTATGACCGAGTACTTTGCTATTTTTTCTATATCTCTCATATTGATTCTTTCATTATTTGGGACTGTAAAGCCAATTATCTGGCACCTTCTATTCGCTTTATCTACTACTACTAAATCAAGCCTTCTAGCTTCTATTACTCTGCCAGTATGAATGTTATAGTTCTACAATATTTTATATTTTTTACTTTCTTGTTCTTTACTAGGTTCATGTTCATACCATTCATCAGTATGCGCAGATCCTAGCTTTCTACATAATTTCCAGTGGATTACTCTCCCTGGGTTGTCATGTCTTCTCTTATATTCTTTCTATGCCAGAATGCTACATTCATCTTCTATATGAGTAACGCTTTCCTCTTTTGATTTGCATAATCTACATTGAGAATCTACTTGATTTTTTTGTCCATCTTGGCTTTTATCCAATTAGTCCTTAATGCTTGATCTTGTCCTGTTACTAACAAAATTTCTCTCTCCCCTTTCAGCCTTACCTTCAACAACCATAACCATATCTCACTGCTACTATTTGCTGCAACTATCTTTCAGAATCCACTGTGTAACACCTTCGTCTGCCAGTTAGATAACTTCTGTTCTTTTTTCTTGGTTCTAGCTTCGTTTGAGTTTTTGGTTTCCCTATGTCTTGCTGTGACTCTGGCAGTTTTTAATAAACTTCCTTCACTCTTACCTACATCGGAGTCTATATATACTTCTAACTGACTCTAGACGTATATATAGGAGTCTATATATACTCTAGCTGATTCCAGAAGTCACTTCCACCTTCCTTTCTAGGTAAGTATAATCTTTCTACACCTGCCCTTTGGGTGGAGTCCTCTATTCGTATTGAATTCTTTCCTAGTTGGCGACCAAAAACGTTTTCAGTTTTATTTTATTTTTATGTGTTATATTTTTACTGGAAATATTTCAAAGAGTGCATAAAGTCTTTAGAATATTTGTTTTGCAGCGGTGACAAGTACAAACCATTAGATTCAGTAAATATATATTTGATTTATTCTTTCTGAAACTAGGTGTGAACATTACCAAAGAAGTCGTTACAAAGAATAATAATAGCATGAGCCTAACTATCCGTAGTAGCATTATTGATTGTGAAATGATCTTTCAGGTGAAAGTTTAGAATGTCTATGCAATAGATTTTGACATGTAAATGGGTGGTTGTTTTTACAAACGTACAGTTTATGCAAATGGTCAGTTAATGGTTATATCACTTTACGCATCAAAGTTAAATAAACGAGTGGATACCGTAGTTTGATAACTAGATTGTATGTGTTGGCTTAAAGTTGCTGTTGGAGTTTCTTTATATTGCAGAATGACTACCCGACTCCTACAGAGTTCCACACTTACAGACAGCTAAAATTTCAGAATACGTCTTGAAATCCTGCCCTTTCAGAAATTCAGGTGAATTTTAATTATGTTAAAGAGAAAATCAAGATACGCATATTTGTATGTAATTTTCTTTCAGAAATAATGTATATTTAATCTCTATGTCGTACTATTTACAATAGATTCCTCTTCTATCACCGACGTTATTATTATATGCAAACAATAAAAATCCATTTTCTCATGTGTGCTGAAATTTTTCAAGCTCAAATTATTAATGAATTAATTTATTCTTGTGGGGCTGTAAACGATGGATTTGGTGTCTGTAACCGATGAAACGTAACCTGCAGAAACACACGTCTGATAGCCCAAAGTATTCATTCAAAACCGGCTCAATGTTTTCACACACACTGCCTTTAAAGGTCCCCGCGACGAAAATCGTATCACGTTTACATGTACACGAATCAGATGAAAGTTATGCGCACGTTTGTATTTCAACTGTTACTTAGTGTATTTTTTAATTAATTCTAGCTTGACGAGGCTTAGAACACGCCAGCCATTTTGTGTGTGTGTGTGTGTGTGTGTTTATTTAACAATGGCAGTTATTAGTGTGCTAACTGAAGCGGTGTCTAACTGATGAATCTTAATGGCGCAGAAACATATGTCATTCATGATCTAGCTTGTTTTCACACAGTCTATAAAAAATTTCACTTTAAAGGTATATGTCACAGCAAAGCTTTTTTCACATATGACTGTACACGAACTTATTAAATGCATATTTTATCATAATCATCATTACTTGATGCGCTTTTAATTAACCAATTCATTTCATTTTCAGCCATTTTACCCTGCCAACAACTGATTATCATCCTCACTTTTAACATTTCAGATACAGTTAAATACCAGTCGAGTCGTATATATCCACCTTTTGACGACCGTATGATTCTCTTCCTCCTCCGTTCATAGTCCGTAGAACCAGATCTAATATCGATTTTTGTACGTTCATACATCAGAAATACAACAGCCCTTTTAAAAGAATGCTTTTGCTTTCAACATCTGCAAAGCTTTTGACCATTTCTCGTATGAAGATTGCCTAGCTACGTAGTTTATCTATAAGCTTTATTTACTGTAATTTAATTTCCCGTCAAATGAATTTTACTACAACGTGTACCGGCGCTATTACAGACATGAGGAAGAGATGAATAAAACAATGTAAAGAAAGAAAAATCTTCAGTAACATGAATGAACAACATTCCGATGTTAATTACTATGTATGACATTCGGAAAACGATTTACACATTGGGAATCAATATATTGTTTCTATTATTGTAAATAAGACGATCACAATGACACCAACAGACCAGAAACAAATCACGCACAAGTAATTGAAATAAATATATTTGCGCAATAAATATAAACACTTACTAAACTATAATTGCTAAAACAATATGCAATTGATAACAATTGTTATGTTTCCCTCGGACTGACTCGCAGAGATAACATAACGAGTTATACAATTTAATTATTACATTTATTGTTCAATTACATACAAAGAACGCACTCACCCAATGTTCGTTATATATAAACAAAAGTCATGTCCGCCATATATATATCAATGACATTTTACTACGACAGTCCCACAAGACAACAACAATGAAACAATGAACTCAGACGAACCACATGACACACGGAACGTCAGACGAATTACATATCTAACAGTCCATATAACACCTCCCCACTGAAATTGATGCTGCACAAGAAGTATCAACAGCAAAGTCTCTCTTGGGTTTTACGGGTTCTCTTGGACCGTCTTGGGTTGTCTGGTCCATACTCTGGAACGGGTAACATGGTCTTGGGTCTGGTTTGTCTTTGTGTTAGTGGCACAGTTTCCGAGATCTCCATCGGGTGATCTGTTGCAAATTCAAATACAGTGTTTTCTGCATCACCAGGTTCATTGTCTTCCTCAGTTGTGTACCGCGGTCGCAGCTGTTCCCAGTGTCGTCTCCACATCGGGCCATGAGGTATGACCTTCACGTTAAAGCAGCGAGTACCCAATGACTTCTTAATGATTGCTGGTACCCATCGGGGATCTTTGTCTCGGCGAGGTCCATAGTATAGTGCATACACAGGATCTCCGGCCTTGTACTGCCTGGTAACTTTAGCGACATCAGCCGAGCTTGGAGTCACCTGAGACTTATGTGCTTCCTTAGACTGTTTGCCTTGAGCAATGTGTACTGGCGATGGCAGCAGAGAATCAATCCTTGTTCGTATCTGCCGGTGATTCAAAAGTTCACTTGGAGAGAATCCACAGGATGTCGGTGTTCTCCGGTACTGCATCAAGAATTCTTGAAGTGCTCGTGTCGGCGGAAGAGAAGACTTCCTCAGAGCTTGTTTGAAGGTCTGCACCAAACGTTCCGCTGCTCCGTTGGTAGCTGGGTGGTAAGGTGCACCTGTCAGGTGTGTGATCCCGCGTTCTTTGCACCAGCTCTGGAACTCCTCAGACGTAAAAGTTGGTGCGTTATCGGTGACCAGTGTGTGAGGAAATCCGAAGTGCGCAAAGTCTTCCTCAAGCAGATTCAAAGTGGCTTTGGAGGACGTGGAGGAAGTGGGATGAATGCATGGGTACTTGGAATAAGCATCTGTGATCACCAGCCAATCTCTACCCATAAAATTTATTGCATGGTCCAGATGTAAGCGGCTCCACGGCTTTTCTGGTAACATCCATGGGTGAACTGGAGGCTTAGATGGCTGCCTTTGATGTTCGTTACATGAATCACATCGTCGACTGGCTATCTCTATAGCAGCATCGATACCAGGCCAATAAACAGCAGTTCTTGCTAGTTGTTTCATGCGTTCCATGCCAAAATGTCCGAGATGCAGAAGATTGAGGATCTTTGGCTGCAAGCTATGTGGAATCACAACTCTAGATCCATGTATAAGGCATCCATGACAGATACTAAGTGAGTTTGATAACTTACGGAACTTGTTGACTTCGTCATTGATCTCCATGTTCTTTGGTGGCCAGCCTTCACGGACGTAGCGCATCACTGTAGATATCACTGGATCTTTCCCTGACTCTTGACGGAGGACGTTAGCATCCACAGGTTGGACTTGAATACTAAGAGCTTTGATGGCACACACCATGTCTATGTCTTCACCATTTTCCTTTCTGTCAAAGTCGTTGTCATCACCGAATGGCAAGCGACTGAGGGCATCAGCATTGCCATGATCTGCTGATTTCCGATATTCAATGGTGTAGTCAAACTGGTTCAGCCACAGGGCCCATCGTGCTAGTCTGTTAGCAGCGAGAAGTGGCGTCCCTTTCCTCGGACTGAATAGTGATGTCAGTGGCTTGTAGTCAGTCACGAGTACGAATTTACGACCGTACAAATATTGGTAAAACTTCTGCAAGCCAAATATGATAGCTAGGGCTTCCTTTTGAATTTGACTGTAGTTACGCTGTGCAGAAGTGAGAGTCTTGGACATATTGGATATTGGGCGCTCGCTTCCATCAGGATAGCGGTGAAACAGGACTGCTCCAATACCAACGTTTGATGCGTCACAAGCCAGTCCCAAAGTTTTGTTTGGATCGAAGTGTATCAGAACTTGACTTGATGAAAGTACATTTTTCAAGTGATCAAAAACTGACTGTTCCTCATCTCCCCACTTCCAAATAGTTGACTTTTTCGTAAGGCAATAGAGTGGCTCTGCTATACTGGCTAGGTTTGGGATAAACTTTCCATAAAACTGAACTAAACCTAGGAAAGATTTCAAGCTTGATTCGTTCGTTGGAGATGGCATCTTTAAGACTGCTTCGACTTTGGATCCCTTAGTGATCCCTTCAGTCGACAAAATGTGTCCAAGGTATTCTACACTGGGTAGTGCAAACTGGCACTTTTCACGACGACATCTGAGTCCATTGTCGCTTAGACGTGTGAGCAGACACTTTAGGTTGTTTAAGTGACTGTTTGCATCTTTCCCACTGATGAGCATGTCATCCTGGAAGACGGCCACTCCAGGTAGATCATGGGTCAGGTTTTCCATGATCTCCTGAAAGTAACCAGGTGCTGACTTGATTCCGAAAGGGAGTCGTTGTTGCAGGAGTACTCCACGGTGAGTGCTGAGTGCGAGTCTGCGTTGACTTTCTGGAGCCAGTTTGATCTGATTATAGGCATCAGCAAGGTCTATCTTTGTATATCTGAATCCACCTCCGAGTTTCTGCATCAGTTCAGCAGGGAGTGGCATTGGATGACGGTGATCAGCAAGTTGGTCATTAATTCCCACAGAGTAGTCACCACAAATCCGTAGTTTGGGCTTCAGGTTGCTTGAAGCGTGTGCTTCACGAATCGGTACCACTGGCGTTCCGTATTCATTGAATTGAACAGGCTTCCAGATTCCCTTGGCGATGCCTTCTTCGTAACCTTTGGCCAGGTCATCACGAAGAGCAAATGGGACCGGATGTGCCTTGTGAAAGACTGGTGTTGCGTCCGATTTGAACTTCACTTCCAGTTCAAAGTTCTTGAGACATCCCAATTCTTGCTTGAAAAGATCTGGAAATTCATCACACATGTTGTTACAATCTTGCTGCAGGGAAACATAGGGCTCGCTTGAGGTCTTTGGATACATCCCTTCTGCACCTTCCCTCTTAGCTTGGCTGTCTATGCTTTTCAAACCTAGAGCAGTGTCTACGGAAATTCCCAGAGTCTGGATAGCATTCCGACCCAGCAAATTAAGATCAGAGATCTTGGTGACTATGTAAGGTATAAGATCCTGCTTACCAGTTGTTGGATCCTTGGTTTGGCCCATGAAAGTTCCTAGAACAGGCAGGTTGTGCTTGCTGGCAGATTCATAGCGATGCTTGACATCTTGCAGCTTTGGTCTTCCAAGTTGTTTCCAGACTGACAAGGAAACAAAATTGCCTGTAGTAGCAGTGTCCAATTCCATTGTGAACAGTCTGTTCTGGATTGTTACTGGCACAATTAAACTGTGAGTGTCTCGGGAAACTTCACCTAGGATCGCCTTGACTAGCTCAGCTTTTGTGATTCTTTTCACGGGAGTTTGTGAATGGCCATTGCGTTGCTGATGTTGTTTTTTTCCTACACACCGCTTGCAAATGACCCTTTTTATCACAAAAATGACATTTGGTTTCCCTGAAAGGACAGTCTGTTGCTTTGTGGGCCTTTCCACATCGGTAGCATTTCTCCTGGTTTGTGGAATAAGACTGCTGATGTTTCTTTTGAGGACTCTTATTCCTGTTCTGCTGGACCTTGTACACCTGCTTGGTTTTGGAACCGTATACAGTTTCTTTTGCAACCTTTGCTGCGTCTTCAGTCTCAATGGCAACCTGGACAGCACGGGCAAAATCTAGTTCTGAGTCTTTTATCTTAAAAAGCGCCTTCAGAACCGCTTCATTGTTAACCGAACATATGAATCTCTGTCTCAGAGCTTCATCCTGTGGGTTGGTGATCGCTGGAAAATCACAGGTAGCTGCATCCTGGCGTATACGTGCTGCCAGCTCCTGGAGAGTTTCGCCTGGCTTCCGCTGCATATCACTCCAAAACTTGAAACGCTCTCTCACAATGAAAAGTTTAGGGTCGAACTGTTCCTTCATGAAGTCAACGATTTCATCCATTATCAAGTTGTTGATATCTTTAGGCGGATTTTGTTGGGTAGCCAGATTAGCAAGTTGTTTGTAAACAGTAGCAGTCTGATTGGTCAGGAACACTTGTGCCATGCGTTTTTCAGGTACAGCATTAGCAGCCACAAACGTACGGAATCTTGACCAGTAATCAGGCCATAGTTCTGTCGCTGAATCAAATGCAGTAAATGGTGGAATCGACACTGTTGTTGAAGCAGCTGAAAAATAGCCACTAGAATCGCCTTCAACTTGTCGAGCACCAAACAGTTTTAACAGAGCGTCCATATCTCTCTGATGTTGTTGCATTTGCTTGTCCATTTGTTCCCTAAACAATTTAATAAGTTCTACTGTCTGTTTTTCAGCCATTGTTATTACGATGAATAATTTTACGGTAAAGTAAGCATGTATCCTACCGGCGACGCCAATAAACTCTGTTATGTTTCCCTCGGACTGACTCGCAGAGATAACATAACGAGTTATACAATTTAATTATTACATTTATTGTTCAATTACATACAAAGAACGCACTCACCCAATGTTCGTTATATATAAACAAAAGTCATGTCCGCCATATATATATCAATGACATTTTACTACGACAGTCCCACAAGACAACAACAATGAAACAATGAACTCAGACGAACCACATGACACACGGAACGTCAGACGAATTACATATCTAACAGTCCATATAACAACAATGTTTTAAAAATCCTATCAAGATAACAAGAACATTATTATTTACTATAACACAAAACAATGTACTAGATATTTATGGGTAGCCTGACGTATGGAGTAAAAGAAGACACGAATGAGAACAACGAGTCAGTAGACAGTAATGCAACTAAATTAAACAATAGCAAATAATATAACTTGCTTAAAGCAGCGCTTACGGTGAGTCAGATAGTATGCCAGGGAACTATTTCAGTAGGAGATTAATACAATGAAAGCTTTTCTTGTTACAGAATGGCGGGCTACATAATTATCTTTCCAGTTGAGACTCGTGCTGTTAAATCAATATGGATTTTTTTATTGTTCCAATTATATGTGAATGTTTCCTATGCTTGTATCGTTCTAAAATCTGTGCTAGTGCCCCTCCTTCCTTGAGCCTTCAACTCCTGAAACAATTAAGGTAGTACCTGATTTTTTTGTTAACGTGAATATTACTTAGGTGTTATTTTAATATCTCTATTCTTTTCAATGCATCTTTTACGCTTTTCCTTTAATTCTCGTTATCTGAAAGGCATTGCAAATAACATTTGCTTGTTGCTAATATATTCAGTTAAAACTGATGGATGCACATTCAGTGGTAGATAAGTTACCATATGCTTCTGAATTATTTATCTAAAACCTGTTTGAAAAATCATGTTGAAAGATCATTCACTTTACCCGTATATCTCTAACCCCATTTCTCATTGAGAGCCGTTTATCAATTTTCTTTAAATCGTTGTCCTTTGTGAAGCCTGATAAAAAAAAACTGTCAGCTTACAGTGACGGGACCAGCAGACCAACCAGGTTTCGGGCTATTTATGTCTCTCTTAATTATTGGACTTCTCGTCTGCTAGCTAGCTACTGCCATCTCAAGCCGACGAGGTGTCCAGTACTGGAGAGTGGTAGAAATAACCCGAAACCAGACTGGTCTGCTGGTCCTGTCGCTAGAAGGTAGCAGAGGTTTGCTCCCCTGCTCGCAATATATCGGATACAGCTGTGCATCGTTAGCCAGCTAGAGGAGATGTCTTCTTGGGGTAAAAAATCGCAGTAAAGTCCGTTCGAACGATGAAGTGGCTATGAACATTACTTGTCAGTATAACGACTGCGTTCATCTCTTAGAGATATTTCAAAACTAGTTTTTTTATCGTATATATATCATTATGACCATAAAGTTTAAAATTTAAACTTTCAAGAAGCTATTTAATTCTTGTATCAATAGGTTCCGCAAGAGGAAAATATAAGTTCCGCATGTTTTTGTTTCTATTTAATTCATTTCTCAGAATACGAGGGTGGTACCTTTGTGCATGGATGTAATATGTATACATCTTTGTGTACTTGTGTCTTAATATGCATGTATGTATACATGTATGTGCATATGTATATATCTACATCCCCATATATATACTTTCTATACACACACACGCGCGTGCATGCACACACACACACGCACGCACACACATACACACACACGCATATATATAGTTGAAATTTACAGAAAAACAAAAGACGAATACAGGTGTATGAACAACAAACAGGTGTATTAGTTTGACGCTCGGGAAGAGAGAATGTGGGTAGGAGTGAAGAGAGGAAGTAGGTGTCAGAGGAAGTAGGTGTCAGAGGAAGTAGGTGTCAGAGGAAGTAGGTGTCAGAGGAAGTAGGTGTCAGAGGAAGAGAGGAGAGGAGGTGGTCAGATGAAGAGAGGAAGGGAGTTGAGTCCATTTACCGCAAAGGTTCGAAGAGAGAAGATTAATTACTGCTCACGACGAAGGCGGGAGTCTGGATGGCCCCTGTGCAAAGACAATCCGAACACAGACAGGTGTTGTAGCGAATGACCGGTAGAGCGGAAATGGTGAGAGACCAGAATGTCATTGCCGAGTTTGATGTTTCGGAGGTGCTCCACGAACCGGTCAGCCAAGTGGCGTTCCGTTTGACCGATGTACAGAGAAGGGAAGAAAGAGCGAGATGCAGTAAATGACGTTGAGAGAAATGCACGTAAAGGAGTTGGTGATATGATAGGGACGATGACGGGTACCTGTGAGGATGGTGGTGTTGGAGAGGTAGGGGAAAGTGCGGCAGTGTGGGCGGGAGCAGGAGAACGTGCCGGGTTGGAAGGTGGGGTGAAGGATGAAACTGTGGATCAGAAGGTCATGCAGGTTGTGGGCTCGTTTGAAGGAGGGAGGAGTAGGTTGGGGAAGATGTGTGAGGTGGAGGGGTCGAACTGGAGTCACCGAAAGGCTCGGAGAATGGTGCGTTGGAGGGGCAGGGTGGAGGGGTGGAAGGTGATGTGAAATGGGAGACGGGCAACGGTGTGGGGAGAGAGAGCAGAAGTACGGTCAACAGAACGTGCTCTGAAAATGGTTGTATGAATAATGGTGAGGAGATATCCACGAAGGATGAAGTGGCTAGCCATAAGTTGAGACTGAATCTCAAAGTCATGTTTGTCACTGCAGAGCCTACGCAGACGGAGGAATTGGGAGTAGAGGATAGAGAGATTGGTTTGGGTAGGGTGGAAGGAGTAGAAATTAAGGTATGAGTGTGAGTCGATGTGTTTGTAGTGGATGGAGGTAGTGAGAGCGGAGTGGTGTATGTTGACCGAAATGTCGAGAAATGCGACGGAAGTATTGGAAATAGTGCAGGAGAATTCGAGTGCAGGATGGAAGGATTGGACAAAAGAGAGGAAGAAGTCTAGTTGTTCGCGGGAGAGTGGCATCGTACCGATACAGTCATCAATATAATGACCGTATAGTTCGAGAGTGGGACCAACGAATTGTGAGAATATTTGGGCTCCAACGTAGCCAACGAACAGGTTCACATAGTTGGAGCCCGCTCTCGTTCCCATGGCAACTCCCGAGTCGTGTTGGTAAAAACCCCCGCGAACGAGAAGCAGTTGAAGGAGAGAACAAGTTCGGCGAGACGAAGAAGTGTGGTGGGTGCCAAGTTGGAGGTTGGGTCGAAGTTCTAGGAAGTGTTTGAGTGCAAGAAGTCCTTCATTGTGTGGAATCACCGTATATAGACTCTTGATGTCAAAAGTGAAGAGAGGTTTAGAGGGGCCAGGAGGGAAGGAGAAAGAGTTGAAGGGACGGAGAGCATGGTTAGTGTCATGGATATACATAGTCATATATACATATGAACAGACATATAAACATATATTCTTGAGGATTTAATCTTGAGAAAAAGAGCGTGCCACACGAACAGATTGTGGATTAGCATAACAGCTCAACTTACACTGTACTGTTAGCAAATTTGCTTTTTTTTTCCGAAGTCAACAATGATATTACAGCATATAGATACAGCCTTAGTTCCCAGTTTTCAAGACTAAATATCTTTTCACAGGTCCTATATCATATTTAGGCGGGTAATTAACAGGTCTGCTTTAGCGGCTTAATATCACCCATTCTTAACAAATTTGTCGATTGTTTTTTTGACCACAAGTCAATTCTGTCTGAGCAGATCTATCTTGTAAGATATTCAAATGACTATTTCGTTTGTTTTCAGATACACCGTAACAACTAACCAATGAAATGTGTTGCTTTTTTTTTTGTATAGTTTTAGAGTATATTTTGAGGTAATTTACTTAAAGTATATTTAAACTGCAAATATGAATTCTAAATGTAAATAAACAATGTATTTATGAATCCACGAAGCCATCGTAGCAGGTTATGAAACGTACATATATATACACTCAGAACCACGCTAATAGCTTAGGAGTGGAATTTAGGACATTTTGGTTTTCTGTGAATCGATTTTGATAAAATTAAAACTTTTCCCAGCTTGTTTGCACACTATCGCAACACCATTGTTATGTTTTCATTATGCTGTGTAACGTCCTTTCTTCCTTATTTCAGATGCTTCGTTTTTTTGGTGAACCACACTAATAGCTTTTGAATGCAAATAGCCCATATAGACATATTTTTTCAGAAAATGAAGGATAATGATACAAATTAAGCACACATTGAGTATATATTTAGCAGAAAACCATAATAATATTATAACATTTATTGACGTAATGAATTATTTAGCCATATGAGCGGCAAGGAAGAAACGATCCGATTGTGGGACCTCCAAAACTGTGACATCTAGGGATTTAAAGAACATTGGCGGCATAGGAAACCTGGACAAACAAGCAAAGCCATTTTCACCGCCCCCGGACTTCCTCGTGTACCGAAAACCACCAGAAATTACATCCTCTTGACCATGGCTTCCGTACGAGAACCCTTGAAACTGCCTCATCACGGGAGTTTGAGGTTTTAATGGGCCCAAAGGACATTAGACATTAGACTTGAGCTGTGTCCTGTTCACTGACAAAACCAGGCTGACCCTTGACGAATCTGACGGTCGGGCAAATGGTTGGGTCTATTTTGGAGATGAGCGTCAACAACGTTTACGACGTCAGCCACAGGGTGGAGGAGTCGATGATAGGCTTGTTGGCCCAGTCAAGGTGCCTGAAGAGGTTAAAGTGACCGAAGTCACCTACTGCAATCTCCTGAAGGAGGTCTTAGATCCCTGGTTGGATGACATACCGTATTCATGCATGTCAACGCTCCCTCCCATTCTGCTAGGACCACCCAAATATTCCTAGGGTCTTAGGGCATATAAGATGAAAGGTTGATGGTGTGGCCGCTAGCATCTACGGATCTCAACCCTATCGAAAATCATTGGTCCATCATTAATCAAGATATTTATGCCAATGGACCCCAATTTACATCGAAAGACTATCAAAGCTACAGCAGAGCCGGTCCAACATGCTACTATTAAGAAATTGACAGATTCCATGACTAAGAGAGATTTTGAAGTTATTCGTCAAAATGGCGCTCATGTGGCTAAACAATTCATTATGTCAATAATATTATCATGGTTTTCTGTTAAATATATATTCAATGTATGCTTAATATGTACCATTACCCTTAATTTTCTGAAAAAAAAGGTCTAGATGGGCTATTTCCATTCAAAAACTATTAGCGTGGTTCACCCAAAAACTGAAGCATCTGAAGTAAAAAAAAGAAAGGACGTTACACAGAATAATGAAAACATAACAATGGTGTTGTCACAGTGTGCAAACCAGCTGGGAAAAGTTTTATCAAAATCAATTCTCAAAAAAACGAGTAATCCTAAACGTACTTGGCTGTTTCTCTAGGCTTCGTCAGAGATTTTATAAAGTACATAAGGTTAAGTTATAAATATAAATACTCACATATATATGCATACTTTTACATATACATACATATTCGTAAATATACATAAATACATATACGTACACTTAAAAGTACATACATAAATGCCTGTATATGCATGCAAATGAATCAATTATTATTATTATTATTATTATTGTTATTATTATCATCATCATTATTATTATTATTAGATGCATTATATTATTCATATTATATAAAATGTAATTTTTGTATGAGAAAGTTATAAGAAAGTTATAAGAGGAGTAAAATTGTAATTTATAAAAACAACATACCTTAAAATTTTAGTTATGTAAGAATGAAACTGTGTATACATGAGGAACACACACACACATATATATATATATATATATATATATATATATATATATATATATATATATATATATATATATATATATATATATATATATATATATATATATATATATATATATATATATATATATATACACATACACATACATACATACACATATATATACATATACATTTCCGTACAAACATGTTCATAGGTACATACATATTAGATGTGTTTAGAATGGAGGATTGATGCAGTAGTTCGTATCATTATAATTTTAACAATAATACACAAACTTATATATATTTTTGCATATAAACATGTGATATGTTTATTTCTCCGTTATTATTTTCTTAATGGAGTAGTTGAAATCCAGCTGGTAGTGGGGAGGGGTTAATTTTGTTCAGTCACGTAATCTAATTGGTCATCTATTGTTTTGAAATGCCTTGACATTGTTATCACAAAGACAGCATTTTCCACTGCCGTTGGTGTAAGGTTTACACTTGGCTAAGATCTTCCAATGAATGTTATAGTTGACACCATTTTCTTTTAAGGACCATATGTAACTGGATAATGTGGTTGTTTTTCTTTTTTTCCCAGTGTCTGAAGCTCAATGTGTGATTGTTGAACCTGGCTTTGAAATTCCCCTCTTTGAGACCCATATATTTCTTTGACGAAACTATGTCCTTAGTGGTTGTAGAGTCGACGGTAGCTTCATAAATGAGGGTCTCGAACATGCAAGCTCCATTTAGCAGGCACAAATTTTTATCCCTGCATGAACAGCTGGTTTCATTTTGTTGTTTTGTGTGTTGTGCGCAATTATATTTTTAAAATTAGTAGTTGAGCTAAAACTAATTTTTAGGTTATGCCTATTGAAAAGCTTTCTATAATTATGATTGATTGGAAAATGCTTATCTATAATTGATAAAAAAAATATTTATGTATATTAAAGGTCACTTCGGGGGAGTAAGGGGGTGTGAACCAGATAGTTTTCCTATTCTTATTTTTCCTCTTCTTTATTACTGGACCGGTAACACGTGTACGGGTTATTTCCTTGCTAATTCCACTATCTTTAAGAACTTTATAATATATTCGGGCACACTATTAAAAATGTTTCTATCGGAGGAGAGGCTAGAAATTCTCTTGCTAATGTTTTTAACAAAATTCTTAACTCTATGGTGGGTTGGCAGGAACCTACATTAATATAACTAAGTGTATCGTTGGGCTTCCTGTAAGGTTTGTAAATATTCTTGTCAAGTTCAAATCACACCAAGATTAATTTTGCCTTCCCTCTCACTGGAATAGAATGTGTGTATGGGTATATATACGTGTGTGTGTGTGCGTGTGTGCGGGTATGTATATATATGTATATTTACATATGTATGGATGCATATATATATGTGTGTATATATATATATATATATATATATATATATATATATATATATATATATATATATATATATATATATATATATATATATATATGACGCCATGATTAATCGCTGACCAAACACCATTCAATTTTTTTTCTCCTTGTTTTCTCCGTATTCTTTCTGTTGAAGAGCGTAGCTCGAAACGTTAAAGATTTTCTGTATTCCCGAGCGTCAAACTAATACATCCTTTTGTTGTTTACACCACCTGTCCTCGTCTGTTGTTGTTTTTTTCGTACATACTCCCTCCTATATATATATATATATATATATATATATATATATATATATATATATATATATATATAAGTGCATGTAAGTGTTTCATGCGAGTGTGAGTGAGTATATGCATGTATGCACATGCACGTGGGTGTGCGTGCGCGCATGTGTATGTATGTACATGCGCGCATACGTGGATTCTATGAGCTTGGTTTTACTTTTTCACTATTCGGGTAATTTCCCTTTATTTAACGGTCATCTTCATAGCATTTTTGATTGTCTTAGTAACTGACCAGATGCCAGAGCAGACTTCTGCCCCGACATCCGAAACTCTGAGTTTTATTATGGCAACCGACTAATTGTCACATATTATATTATAGATAAATTCCTCTATTTACATAACATCGATGTCTCATTAATTCTTTTGTTGTCATATTATTATTAGTAATATATATATATATATATATATATATATATATATATATATATATATATATATATATATATATATATATATATATATATATATATATATATATACATATATATATATATATACATATCGGAGTAATGGCGCTAAGGAGCGATTACGTATAATCACAATTTAGGTTAGTTGAAATATGTTTGTCATATATTTCAACTGCTAAAGGCAAATACACTGCAGTAACCGTGGAGAAAAATTACCCTTATGGTAAAAAGATGTGAAAACACCCCTCTTGTCAATGAGATGTACCTAAGAGAGGCAACTCTCAACGAAGTGAATAAAGCTTATAGCTTTATATATATTTCAGTCAACACATTGACTGATTTGCGCTAGTAGATCGCCCGATCGAGAAAAATATTGGATTAATGACGCTAAGCAGTCAATAAACTCGAAACATCGATGTCTGAGATTCCCGAGAGAAGCGACACTTTTTTTTTTTTACCAAAAAAGAGGATTTTTCTCCATACTAACTGCAGCGTATTTATCTTTAGCAGTTGAAATATGTGACAAACATATTTCAACTATCCTAAATTGTGATTATATATAAACACTGCTTAGCGCCATTACTCTGATATTTTTCTCGATCGGGCGATCTACTAGCGCAAATCAGTCAATGTGTTGTCTGAATTATATATAAAAGCTATAAGCTTTATTCAGTCCGTTCAGAGTTGCATCTCGTAGCTACATCTTCTGTTGGCTGCTGCTTGTTTATGAGTTCTATCTGTTATTATCTAATGTTTCTTTGTTATTGCACGGTTTGTTGTACCTGTTGAAATTTGAACTGCTGCTAATCTGTGAAGTGTCATTTTCGCCCTGCGGGGCAGAATATTGCGAAATTTTTGTCGGAAACAATTGCTATTGTACCTTTTGTGATTTGAGCTCTTTGATTTTTTTTACCCTTTGCAAAAACCCAGCATTTTGACCGCCTACGGCGGTTATATGATAACACTAGATGTGACGATGGCTGAATTATTTAAATATAGGCATCTAGTAAAAAAGAACAGAAATTATACGAAGTTGCTTCCTCCGCAGGAAATTGTACAAAATATAGCTGTGAGAACAGTGGTATACAAAACGTATAACCTAAAAGAAAACAGAATTGTAGCTTGTAAAAGTGAAATAATTGAAAGGTGTCTGGCACCTATATGGAATAAAATTGTGTACGTTGGACGTGGTAGAAGAAATGTCACCGTAGAAGCACAATTTGCTAATGAGAACACGGCTAGTAAGTTATCAACAAGGACATTAAAAAATGAGGAAATAATTTTTCTACTAACCTATTTGGGTAGAAGAACGGCGAAAATTACCGTTGAAGAATTACCAGCAGGATACGACATAATTTGGATAGCATCAGCCATAACTTATGATATGGTGGAAAAAAATGTTTATTTTACAGATGATGAAGAAAGAGGCCGAAAATTGGAAGGGACAGGCTCTTAAGATCGTGATTCAAGCCACTCAAGAAGTACTAGAAGGGTTGCCCGATAGGATATTTATAGGGGAGGGAATGAGTGTGAGAGTTGCAGTAGCAGGGCGTAGTCCACGCTGCTTTAAGTGCGGCGAAAAGGGCCACCTCCGCTCTGAATGCAAGCCTAAAAAAAAGCGTGAAGCCCCTTCCCAAAAAGAACCGCTAGAGACGGGAGAAAAAGAGAAACAAGAACCGAAAAGACAAGAAAAAACGCTGTGTGAATGGTGACCAGGTGTGGAATTCACTTGCAGAGAAATTCTTTCTGCGACTGGCCTCCTTGGAGGAACGCAAACCTGACTTCTTTAAAAGACGTAACACGATTGAATGACAAAAGGAGTGCCGACAGACACTCGTGCTAATCCATAAGACGGGCAAGGCCGACAGCGGAAATACCATCTTGGTATTCTATAAAGGGCTGGTAGAGTTTAAGAGGGACGACTTGGTGGCCCTAACCAGAATTTACACAACCAACAATGATGGAATGAACCCAAAACAACAACAACACACCATAAAGTTTTGTTAAAATATTATTAACAAATTTAAACTATGTATAATTTAGAAATTGGGATTCATAAATTTGGTTTCATAAACTTGACTTCATAAATTTGGATTCGTAAATTTTGTTCATAAATTTTGTTTCATAAATTAGGTTTTCGAAATTTGAACCCAGATTTGACACAGAAATTATTTAAATCTGACAAGCAAAAGACCTGGTGGACATAACCCGAATCTACACAACCAATAATGATGGGGTGAACCCGAAACAACAACACACCATGAAGTTTTAAAAATATTATTAGTAATTAAGCGTCAGCATACACAAATAACCTACATATAACCAAATATATGGAGCAAATAAACTAATGTTACACTAGACGTGCAGTCAAGATATTTACAAAAGTAAAATATAAGCAGTTTAGAAATTTGGATTCATAAATTTGGTTTCATAAATTTGATTTCATAAACTTGATTTCATAAATTTGGATTCGTAAATTTGGTTTCATTGGATCCATAAATTTCGCTTCATTGGATTCATAAATTTGGATTCATAAATTTGGTTTCATAAATTTGGTTTCATAAATTTGGATTCCGAAATTTGGTTTCATAAATTTGGATTCCGAAATTTGGACAGCGAAATTTGGTTTCATAAATTTGTTACAACCTGGTGGCCATAACCCGAATTTGCATAACCAACAATGATGGGGTGAACCCAAAACAACAACACCCCTGAAGATTTTTTTAAATATTATTAACAAAAGTGAAATATATACAGTTTAGAAATTTGGAGTCAGAAATTTGGTTTCATAAACTTGATTTCATAAATTTAGATTCGTAAATTTGGTTTAATAAATTTGGTTTCAAAAATATGGTTTCATAAATTTAGATTCCGAAATTTGGTTTCACAAATTTGTTTTTTTATAAATTTGGTTTTATAAATTTGGATTCTGAAATTTGTTGCAGTATTGAAAGAGTGTATGTGAAAAACTAGAATGAAAGGGGTCGCGACGGGAATTTTCATCTCAGGCCCTGGTTTGCTATATTACTTCAGACATCATCTGAAGAGTCAGATAGGGCTGGAGAGGAGACACCTGTCGCGAAGTATATTCTGGAAAAGCTGAAAAGATGTGGCAAGGACGTTGGGTATGAATGACCCTACTTAATCTCATCCATGGTAGAAAAGTATGGTGTAGCCGTTGGGCTTCTCGGCCAAGCGTAAACATATAAAACTTGTAAATATTTTAAATATAACATTCATCATCATATTTTTAAAATCACTTTAAAAAGAATTCATAAACGCACTATTTGTTTGTAATGTCCTGTATGTATCATATATAATTATCGAAATAAAGAATTATCTCTTAGCTACATCTCCTGCTGGCTGCTGCTTGTTTGTGAGTTCTATCTGTTATTATCTAATGTTTCTTTGTTTATGCACTGTTTGTTGTCCCTCTTGAAATTTGAACTGGTGTTAATCTGTGAAGTGTCATTTTCGCCCTGTGGAGCAGAACATTGTGAAGTTTCTGTTGGAAACAACTTCTACTGGACTTTTTGCGATTTCAACACTTTGATTTTTTACCCTTTGCAGGGTTAAAAAAGATTATTTTTACTAATAATTTTGGCATAAAGTATTGCTTGTCAAAATATTTTTTTGAATTCCTTTTGAAGGAATTAATTTTTCTGTAAAATTACATTATGGAATTCAACGTAATATCTAAGGAAGTTTTCCCACGGATGGAGAAGGTACCAAAGAAACGATGATGCAAAACAAGTGTTTCAGGAAAAACCCAGTTTTTCGGCCGCCGTAGGCGGTTATATGATAACGCTAGGAGTGACGATGGCTGAATTGTTTAAGTACAGAAATCTCGTAAAAAAGAACGGAAATGGTACGAAGTTGCTCCCTCCGCATGAAATTGTACGTAACATAGCTCCGAGAACGGTGGTTTATAAAACGTATAACCTAAAAGTAAAAGAATTGTATCTTGTAAAAGTGAAATAATTGAAAGGTGTCTGGCACTTATTTGGAATTGAATTGTATACGTTGGACTTGGTAGAAGAAATGCTACGGTAGAAGCACAGTTTGCTAACGAGAACACGGCGGAAGAGTTATCAACAAGAACACTAAAAAATGAGGAAATAATTTTACTATCAACGTATTTGGGTAGAAGAACAGCAAAAATGCCTATTTTACAGATGAAAAAGAAAGAGGCTGAGAATTGGAAAGGGCAGACCCTTGAGGTCGTGGTCCAAGCCACCCAAGAAGTAATAGATGGGCTGCCTGATAGGATATTTATAGGGAAGGGAATGAGTGTGAGAGTTGCAGTAGCGGGGCGTAGTCCACGCTGCTTTAAGTGCGACGAAAAGGGCCACGTCCGCTCTGAGAGCAAGCCTAAAGAAAAAAGAGTGAAGCCCCTTCTCAAAAGGAACCGCTAGAGACGGCGGGGGAGAGAAACAAGAACTGAAAAGACAAGAAAAGACACAAGAGAAAACGCAAGAAAAAGTACAAGTAAAAATACAAGAAAAACATAAGATACAACTCCAAACACAGAAGAAGAAATGGAATTTACCGTGGTTAAAACCTAAAAGAGGAAAAAGTCCCTAGCCCTGACCCCCCCTCCCCATACAAAGAAAACAAATAAACCAATGACAGACACACGAAAAAACCCCCAACACCATCCTCTTGTTGAAACCCATTACCAAACCCCAACCCAAGGTGCAAGAAAAAATTGTGGCCTTTAATGAAAAAAATGACGTACTATCAAGAGTGATTAGAGCTCATTACAAAGCTAGGGTTTATAAAGACAATAAGGACATGCCGCCTCACATCCGAATTGCGAGGATGGAGGTGAGATTGTTCAATGAACTAAAAGGAATGTATCCTGATGACTTAAAAGATGTAAATCAAGAGATGGCCGGTAGAAACTTTATGGTCAGTCCAGCGGCTACACCACAAAAGAAAAAGGAAGGGGAGGAAGCTGAATTCTTGCAGCCCCTCTCCAAACTTAAGATGTAATTATACTTTACTGTGGAAATTAAGTTAGGGTGTGTAAATGCGCGTGGCTTGGGGTCGAAATGGAAATAAACTTGTCTCCTGGACGACATTAGGTCACTAGATATAGATATTTGTGTTGTGACTAAGACCAAGCTGAACGGGCTGCAAGCGTTCTCGCCTCTTGTAAATGGCTACGAAAAATTTATTTCTCCTAGTCGGCGGGGAGGCGGTGGCGTAGTGGTCTTATTAAGGAAAAACTTGGACGTGCAGGTAAGTACAGTCTTTCTGGACCCAGAAGGTAGGCCGGTCATTTTGGATGTGACACACGTAAGTAAACGGTCCTTCAGGTTGGTAGCTGTCTACGCACCTAATGAGTGTAGACAAGATGGGTTTTTTCGGGACCTGGAGAATTTCTTAGTGGCATCAAAAGCTCTAGTTGTACTAAGAGACTTTAACACTATTATCAGCGCACGAGTGGATAGTGTTGGCTCGACCAATAGAAGGAAAAATTCTGGCCTCAAAAGGCTACTAGAAAGTTATAATCTAGTAGACCGATACAGGCTAGATGAACTACTCGTTCCACAGTGAACGTAGACTAATTACGACGGTTCACTTAGATTTTATTTAGATATGATATTCGTTAGAGATAGAGATTGGAATACGTTTAGCTGTCCATGCATTTTTTGTGTCCCTAACGCGGATCACAAGTGTGTGACGTGTGAGGTGTACCTAGATAAGTGTCATAGGCAGGGACCAGGGTACTGGAAGATGAGGAAGTCTATTTTGACTTGTAAAACCTTCTGTGCCCGGGTTAAGGATTTAGTGCAGAGGGCATTAACCGATGCCATTATTAATAATAGGTGGTAGTATGCCCTCAAGCTAGCCATTCGTTCTGAGTCTATTAGATTTAGTAAACAGTTAAGTCTAGATAAGACTAGAATAGACGGGACCTTAATTAAAGAATTATATGAGGCCATGAAATCTGGCTTTCCATCCAGAGTAAGGCGGCGAAAGCGGTTTTTTCCCGTCATCTCAAAGCCAAACACGAAGGGTGTAGAGTCAGAGCTAAACTTCGTGCGGTAGGGAGAAAAAGTATTAACGTTGTCGGATGGGCACGTCGTGTGGAAAGTCGGAGAGGCAGAGAAGCCTCTATCAAGTCTTTAATGGATGAACATAGGCATACAATTGAAGGACAGGAAGAGATGCGAAAGGCTTTTCACCATCATTTCGCCCGGTTGTTCGGGGTGAGCGGCGATCTGGATCATGGGGAATCCCTAAGGGACTTCTTCGCCGATGGGCCTCGACTCTCGTCATAGGAAGCGGAATGCTGTGAAGGGCCGATTACGGCTGTGGAGGTTAAAGAAGTGCTGGCTGAGTGCGCCAGGGACAACTCGCCGGGGCTGGTTGGTCTGCCTTATGAATTTTATTGTAGCATGCCGGACTTGTTCGGACATGTGTTGGTCTGCGTCTACACAAACTGGCAGCAGAATGGGAGGATTCTCAGCCCTGTGAGTCGGAGTGTGGTGACGCTAATCAGAAAAGACATGAGCAAGGGGGACCATATTGATAATTTTAGGGCCATAATTCTACTTAATGTAGAGTTAAAGATTTTGGCTAAGGTGCTAGCTAAGAGGTTGGCGCGTGCCGCGGAGAAACTTGTTGGGAGGGTGCAGATATGCGCCACCCCAGACAGGTCAATCCAATACAATCTCTATCTGCAGCGCTATACCTTAGAGAGGGTGGATAACTAATCCGGTGTAGGTGGGACACTGGTCTATTTAGACCAGAGTAAAACTTTTGATAGGGTAGACCACCAATACTTGGCGCGGTCCTCGAGGCGGCTGGGCTACGCCCGGACCTCCGTGGTTGGATCATTGCCATTTATGGCGGCATCAAATCCACAGTCCAGATAAACGGTTACCTGTCGGTGCCTCTGTATGTACTGGCTCGTGAGACATTGCTGCGGAAGTTGGAAAGTTTCGGGGGTATCCCCAATGATTTGGGTTGTGGTTAGTCTGTTTCTGCATGTACGGATGAAGCTTAGCTACCTTGTGTAAAGGATGCAATCAGGGACAAAAATTAACAAGGCTAAGTCCATCGGCTTGCGGCTCGGCATCTGGAGTGGCAAGACGATAACGTTCAGTGTCTTGGGGCACTGAACGGAAGGTCCTGTTAAGCTGCAAATAAGGTGGAGACCCTAACCCGGACGAGGTCTGGAAGGGCGCTATACCTGAAAGGGAGGGCGGAGGTGATGCAGGTGTATATTGCATTTGTTATCACCTACCGTCTGACCGTTGTCCCTTGCCCTGATTCGTGGCTAAGCAAGTTGGGACGCCTACTCTTCCGCTTTGTGGAGGGGAAGAAAACCGCTTGTGAGGCGCTCTGTTTGCTGCCAAGAACCGCTAAAAGGTGGGTTAGGGATGCCGTTGCTAATGATGTACAGGCATGCGCTGATGTTAAGGCACCTCTGGCTCTATCTGGAGGGAGACCAGGTGTGGAATTCTCAGGCGGAGGAATTCTTTCCACGACTGGCCCCCTTGGAGGAACTCAAACCCAACTTCATTAAAGGACGTAACACTACTTAGTAGTAAAAGGAGTGCCGACAGACACTCGTGCTAATCCATAAGGCGGACAAGGCCGGCAGAGGGAATACCAGCTCGATATTCTAACAGGGCTGGCAGAGTTCAAAAAGGATGACGTCCTATGAGAAACTTTGGAGCTCGATGAGGGCCAGCTAGCCAGCCTGTTTCAAAGAACTTTCGGGCCGGTGTATCTGGATAACTACCAGAAATCCCTGACCCGGCAGTGCTATAGGCATACGTTACCTGTTCGCAACAAATTGTCTATTCATGGGATGTCTGTGCCACCGGCATGCCCAAGGTGCAGGTAGGACGATGAAACCGTTCTGCACGCTCTTGTTAAAGTGCCCGGAGCTTTCGGGCTTGATAATTTACGTAGAACATGTGCTGTCGCATCAAGGAAGAGTACAGCATCTAGGAAGAGTACAGCATCTAGGAAGAGTACAGCATCTAGGAAGAGTACAGCATCTAGGAAGAGTACATCATCTAGGAAGAGTACAGCATCTAGGAAGAGGACAGCTTAGTCTATGATCAAGATTGTACCGCTACTCGGACAGTCAAAGGAAGGCGAGGCATGTTTTTCATGCACAGTCGCAGTATTGAAAGAGTGTATATGGAAAACTAGAATAAAAGGAGTCGCGACGGTAATTTTCATCTCCAGCCCTGGTTTGCTATATTACTTCAGATATCGTCTGAAGAGTCAGATTAGGCCGGAGAGGAGACACCTGTCGCGAAGTATATTCGGGAAGGATGTGGCAAGGAAGTTGGGTGTGAATGACACCACTTACTTTCATCCATGGTAAAAAAAAAAAAAGTATGGTGTAGCCGTTGGGTTTCACGGCCAAGTGTAAACTTGTAAAACTTGTAAATATTTTAAATATAATAATCCTCATCATATTTTTAAAACCCCTTTAAAAAAAAAATTAAAAACACACTATTTGTCTGTAATATCCTGTGCTATCTCATCTATGTTGGATATGTAATAATCAACTCTTAAGTACATCTTATCGACAAGAGTCACGGTAAATGCAGTGTATTTGCCTTTAGTAGTTGTAATACGTGACAAACATATTTCAACTAACCTAAATTGTGAATATATATATATATATATATATATATATATATATATATATATATATATATATATATATATTATTTAAAAGAGTTCCAACTCTATCTGTTTTTTATGTTTTATTTATATTCTTATAAAATTAATGTGGGATATAGAATATGGAATATATAATATAATATAGATGGTAAAATGAAATGAAGTGTTGAATGTCTTATTGAATATATGAAATATTGACTATTAAATATACAGAATCAAATATATAAAGAAAATCAAATATATAAAGGCGAGTACGTACTTTCATGCCTATTGGCATTCATCAGGCCTCGTCTGACAGACTATAACAGACTGTAACAGACTGGCTGTTTTTTGTCTTTTATACCTATTCCTTTGGACAGCAGCAGTAGGTGTTTGACTATTTTTAGAAATGATGTCAAGTTTATTTTTAGAAATGATGACATTTGAGAGATTTTTGTGTTTTAGTTATAGGGATAAGATTTTTAAACCCCAAGTAAGATAAATTTAATCATTGTTTGTTAAGAGTGGGTTTGAATTTCTTAATAAAGTCCTTTTCTTTGCGTTTTCTCTCAATTTCATTCAGGTTGTAAAGTTTATGGAATGGAAATATCATAAAAGTTTCACGACCACATGTTGCCAGATGGTTACTCAGTGGTATTTGGCAGACTTCTGGGTTTTTAATCTGTTGTCGATGCACACGTGAGCGTTCCGATAGTGTATTACCTGTCTGGCCAACGTACCAATTAGGGCATTTGATGCAGTAGATTAGATTTCTACTTTTGCAGTTCATGTTCGCATTGGTGAATATTTTCCCTGTTTTTGTGTTCATATATGGGCCGGTATGGATTGATCGGCATGTGCCGCATCGGCTATCATGGCATTTGGATACAGTGAATGTTTGAATGTTGTTGCTGAGGTCAAACCTTGCCTTTGTTAATAGCTTTTTCAAATTTTTAGGTTGTCTCTTACTGAGAGTTATACTTTGATCTGTAATGATATTTCTCAATTCCTTACTTTGTGCAAGGATCGGTAACTTCGCTTTGGCGATATTGAAGATGTTCTGGTGGCATGGATTTTGTGTCACTATAAATGGTATGATTTTTTCCTGTTTTTCTCTTCTTTGCGGTGTCCTCAATTGTTGTATGGGTATTTTCGAAGCCCACTGAATACCATTTTCTATAAGTAGTGACAGGTACTTTTACTTGAGCAGAAATTCTTTCAGTTCCATCAGGCGCTGATTTCTTGTCTTTAGATCCTCT